>NC_091470.1:207714076-207961576 GCF_036971445.1 Narcine bancroftii
TTAAATTTAGTTCATTGTCTGTTTTTAATCTCAGTCTTTTCTGAAGTTGTTTTCTCAACAATGTGGATGTTGGCATGGTTTGGAAAACCAATCAGCACCAAATCCATTCGCGTGTTTTTCTCAATTCGCTCGGCTGACTGACAGGGAGAGTGTGACTGGTGAGTGGAACCAGTGGAGTTAAACGAGGAAGTCTGCAGATGCTGAAGTTGAGTGCTACACACAAACCTGCTGGAGAAACTCAACAGGTTACACAGCATCCATGGGAAATAAAGGGGAACTTATTTTTTGAAGGGCTCTGTCCCGAAACGACAATAATAATCTTTACCTCCGATGGACACTGCAAGACTGGCTGATTTCCTCTGGCATTTCTGTATGTTTTTATTACCAAAATTTCCAGCCTGGACCCTTCATCAGGTATAAGCAAAAACAGGCAGACATCAGAATAAAAAGGAGGGGTGAGGGAAGGTGCGAAACTGAGGCCACCTGCAAATTGGAGGAACAACACCTTGTATTCTGTCTGGACCCTCTCCAATCAGACAACATTCCCACTCCTATCATAGAGTTATGCTTTCCCTCAATCACCTCAGCAGTTTTTGTCTTTTTCCCTTCCACCTGTGTCCACTTGCATCCTCCTCCACCATTTGTGCCACCTACTACATGATCCCATGGCTAGACACAAACTGTATTCCCCTATCTGCCTTCTGCAAGGATCAGTCCTTCCTCCCCACCAATTGCCCCCTTGGCAACTAGCCTGCGACTGCAGGAGATGCTCCACTTGTGCCCACACCTCCTCCCTTACCACCATTCGGGCACAAACAGTCGGTCCAAGTGAAGCAACATTTTACTTGTGAATCTGCAGGGGTCATCTACTGTATCTGGTGCTCCCACTGTGGTCTCCTTTACATTGGAGAGACTGAACTTTGTTGAGCACCTCAGCTTGGTGGCCACCCATTTCAACTCCCAGTCCCATATCCTTGCTGACATGCCCATCAATGGACTCATGCACTGCCAGACTGAGACAAGCCACAAATTGGAGGAACAACACCTCATTTTCTGTCTGAGTATTCTTCAATGAGATGGTATTAACGACGACTTCTCCAGTTTTTGTTACCCCCCCCCCGCATTTTTCTTCCCCCAATCGTTTCCCCCCAGCTCTGTCTCCTTCCACAGAGCCAAAACCAATGATTACCTTTCCTCTTATCATATCCAGTTAAGGCCTTTTTTTGACGGACTCCTCCCCGCCATTCTTCAGCCTTTATTCTGCTGCATTCCTGTTCTTTACTTATTCCTTGAAGAAGGAATAAGATGATGAGAGACATTGATCATGTGGATAGCTGGAGGTTTTTTCCTAGGGCTGAAAAGGTTGCCACAAAAGGATACAGGTTTAAGGTGCTGGGAAGTAGGTACAGAGGAGATGTTATGTTTGATTACACAGAGAGTGGTGGGTCTGTGGAATGTGCTTCTGGCAATGTTCGTGGAGATGGTATGATAGGGTCTTTTAAGATACTTTTGGATAGGTACATGGAGCTGAGAAAAAATAGAGGGCTATGAGTATGCCTAGTAATTTCTATGCTGGGCTATGTCTGGCAGAACTTTGTAGGCAGAAGCACATATATTGTGGTGTGTACGTTTCCTATGTTTCTAAGGGCTCAGGCCTGAAACATTGGTAATACGTCTTTTGGACACTGGAAAACCAGCTGAGTTCCTCCAGTATTTCTGCATTTTTTCTGTGCAACACACACACACACACACACCCTTGGTTAAATCCTGAAGATTCACCACCCTCTGGTTAAGGAATTTCTTCTCATCTCTGCCGTTTGTTTTGTAGAAAACCTTGGTTACTCTCCAGTTCACAGAAAAACCTACATTGCATACACTTCACAAACTCCATGAGGATACTGCACCTGTTTATTACTCTCATAAGCAACAGAACCTAATCTGTACAATTTGGTTTACAAAATTTCCAGCCAAGGAATGAATTTGAATGTTCCTGACATGAGTGTAATTCCAAGTACAGCCTGAAATTATGAAACCTCCAACCAATGGTCTCCACTGGGCTCTGCTTAATTGGAGCAAGAAGTTTCTGTGGCTTAAAGAAAAATTGTTAAATAAACAAATATGGATAGGTTTTTGACTTACATTTATATTTAATTTGTGATATGCATATGATATGTCCTGTTATTTGTTTTATTAGAAGACCTTGCATATAGGATTTATATGTTAAACTCATTAAAAATATTTTAAAAGAAAGAGGTCTCTGTTGCTTTGGTCAAACCATCTGGCCAGGCAGCATGGATAGAGTAGCGGTTAGTGCAATGCCTTTACAGCACCAACAGTCAGGACCAGGTTTTGAATTCCACGTTGTTTGTCAGGAGTTTGCACATTCTCTCCATGTCTGCATGGATTTATTCTTGGTGATCCAGTTTCCTCCCACCATTCGAAATGTAACAGGGGTGTAGGGTAATTAGGAGAAAATTGGGCAGCATGGGCCGAAATGGCCTGTTACCATACTGTATGTATTAAAAAAAATGACAACATCCAGTTCCCTTCCCAATTATGAAATCTAATCATTAACATGCTGTTTCATGTTGCTGAATAGGAGTGAGGATGTTATGGTGAAGTTGTACAAGTCATTGGTGAGGCCAAATCTAGAGTATTGTGAGCAGTTTTAGTCACCTAATTACAGAAAAGGTATCAATAAAATTGATTTACTTGGATGTTGCCCAGACTTCAAGAACTGAGTTACATGGAAAGGTTAAACATGTTTGGACTTTATTTCCCTGGAGTGTAGAAGAATGAGGGGAGATTTAATAGAGGTGTACAAAGTTATGAGTATAGATAGAGTATATATCAGCAGGCATTTTTCTACTAAGGTTAGGTGAGACAAGAACGCAAGGACATGGACTAAGGGTGAAAGGGGAAGTTTAAAGGGGGAAATTTGGATAGGTACATGGATGGGAGGGGTGTGGAGGGCTAGGCTTCAGATACAAATCATTGAGACCAGGCAGAATAATGATTTGGCACAGACTAGATGGGACAAAGGCCAGTTTCTCTGTTATTATATTCTGTAGTTCTATGGACAACCTAGTGGTTAGTGTCATGCTAGTGACACGGGTTTGAATCTCGCATAGTCAGTAAGGTATTTGTATGATCTCCCCGTATCTGTATGGGTTTCCTCTGAGTGCTCTGGTGTCCTCCCACCCTTCAAAACCTTCCAGAGGTTGTAGGCCAATTGGGTGTAATTTCCGGCAGGGGCTCGGAGACTGAAAGGACCAGTTACTGTGCTGTATGTCTAAATTTATAAAAAAAATATGGTTAACATTTAATTTAAAACCATTTTGAACCCTGACCTGAAGTTCATAATTCTAAAGCAATGACAAATCTTTTTGAGGAAACTCGAAAGTCTGCGTTAAATCTTTTTGAAACATTTTTAAAAAATATAGGTTGAATTTTCTGTGATACAGACAATGCCCATTGGACAGACAGGACCATTGTTCCCTCCTGTGTTTCTGCTCCACATCTCATCTTGCTTGAACATCTTTTGCTTTTTTCTTCACAGAGATTCTGCCATTCAGCTAGATCAAGGCTGACCCTTTCTCCCTGCGCTACTTTTTTTCATTAATACCATGTCCTTTTGCTTGTCACTGAGGGAAGACATATTGATAAAGGGCTGAGGGACACGGATGCGGGTGAATAGACAGAGCTCCACTCTAATTGGTTACACCAATAGCTAAATCAGCCTGCTTTTTATCAACTAAAGCTCAGTTTTCAACTTTATCATCCCCTCTGTATACTGGTCAGCAAGCTCTAAAACCTGGGGCTCTGCACCTCACTCTGCAACTGGATCTTTGACTTCCTCATCAGAAAACCACAGTGCAGATCAGTAACAACATCTCCTTACTGACTAATGCATACTTAACCCACTGTTCCACTCGCTCTACACCCACGATTGTGTGGCTGGGCACAATCCAAATGCCAATGGCACCACATTTGTTGGTCAAATCATAGATGATAATGAGGAAATGAATAGGAGTGAGATAGATCAGCTGGTGGAATTGTGTTTCAAAAACAACCTTGCCCTCAATATCAGCAAAACTAAGGAACTGATTGTGGACTTCAGGAAGGGGGAACCAAGAGAACACAAACAAGTTCTCATCGAGGGGTCAGCAGTGGAGAGGGTAAGGAACTTCAAATTCCTGGATGCCAACATCTCTGAAGACCTATTCTGGGGCCATAATGTCGATGCAATGATGAAAAAGGCTCACCAGCAGCTATATTTTGTCAGGAGTCTGAGGAAATTTAGTTTGTCACCAAAGACTCTTGCAAATTACTGCAGGTGTACCGTGGAGAGCATTCTGAGTGGTTGCATTAATTCCTGGTATGGAAGTGAAAGAGTTTTAAAAAGTATGTTGCAGTTAGAGATCGCTGACATTGCAAAACATCAAGGGATGAAGGGAAATGAAATACCTAAAATGCAAGTTGCCTGAAGCCATATAGATAAGGAATGAGATGTGGCCAGAATCCGCATGCTGCAACTGTACCTACATCCTTCTCTTAAAATGTGAAAAACAACTCCATGTATGGGTATGGTGTGTGACAAAAATGGTATAAAAGATGTGAAATTTCAACTGCGAGTTAAATGGGTGCTCTGTACGGACACTGTGTGATCTGTTCTGCCACTCCCATTTAGATGTAAATTGATTAAAAACCCTTTTGTAATTAATTTTTACTTTGTGTCTGTTTAAGCAGCAGACTTTAACATTGGCGTATAGTCAGCAGGACTTCACTGGGATGGACGATGAACAATTAAGTCGCAGCTTCAGTGTCTCCGGGATCAGAAGAGAGAAAATTGAACTCTAGTCAGCCCCTTGTGTCTGACCTCCTCAGAAACTCCTGGAAATATTGTGGTCCCTCATCTGAGGTCGATCTAAATTCCCAGCTGAAATCCTTGAACAGACATGGAGAAAGGGCGAGTAATTAATTATTTTGGTTGTTCGTAAGTTACTGATTTATAAATAAGGAGATGGGAAACAATGGACAAAGGTGATGGAGGAAGGGCCGTTCAATTATTTAAATGGGTGTTATTTAAATCTGGCTTTGGTGAGGTCAACAAAGGTGATGTAGAGTCCTTTGTTTTGTTCTCTGCACTTTTCTTGGAGCTGTCTGAGGGCAAAGACCATGTCAGTAGTTCCTCTGTTTGCGCGAAAGCCGCACTGTGATTCTGGGAGAATATTCTCGGCGACACTAGGTATTATTCTATTTAGTAGAATCCTAGCGATGATTTTGCCTGCAATGGAGAGCAACGTGATTCCCCTGTAGTTTGAGCAGTCTGATTTCTCGCCTTTGTTTTTGTACAGGGTGATGATGGCATCACGAAGATCCTGAGGCAGTTTTCCTTGGTCCCAACAAAGCTTGAAAAACTCATGCAGTTTGGCATGCAGAGTTTTGCCGCCAGCCTTCCAGACCTCTGGGGGGATTCCATCCACACCTGCTGCTTTGCCACTTTTCAGTTGTTCGATTGCCTTATATGTCTCATCCAGCTGGAGCAGGGCGGAATCTTGGACTGAGCGGTTGGCACTGAAAAGAGATTGGAAGTGTTCTGACCATCGGTTGAGGATGGAGATCTTGTCGCTGAGGAGGACTTTGCCGTCTGAGATGCGTCCCCCAAAGTTCCTCAACATGATTATCCAACTGCACGAAAACCAACAAGGTCGGGTCAGATACAGCAATGAGCTCTCTGAACCCTTCTCCATTAACAATGGCGTGAAGCAAGGCTGTGTTCTCGCACCAACCCTCTTTTCAATCTTCTTCAGCATGATGCTGAACCAAGCCATGAAAGATCCCAACAATGAAGACGCTGTTTACATCCGGTACCGCACGGATGGCAGTCTCTTCAATCTGAGGCGCCTGCAAGCTCACACCAAGACACAAGAGAAACTTGTCCGTGAACTACTCTTTGCAGACGATGCCGCTTTAGTTGCCCATTCAGAGCCAGCTCTTCAGCGCTTGACGTCCTGCTTTGCGGAAACTGCCAAAATGTTTGGCCTGGAAGTCAGCCTGAAGAAAATTGAGGTCCTCCATCAGCCAGCTCCCCACCATGACTACCAGCCCCCCCACATCTCCATCGGGCACACAAAACTCAAAACGGTCAACCAGTTTACCTATCTCGGCTGGACCATTTCATCAGATGCAAGGATCGACAATGAGATAGACAACAGACTCGCCAAGGCAAATAGTGCCTTTGGAAGACTACACAAAAGAGTTTGGAAAAACAACCAACTGAAAAACCTCACAAAGATAAGCGTATACAGAGCCGTTGTCATACCCACACTCCTGTTCGGCTCCGAATCATGGGTCCACTACCGGCACCACCTACGGCTCCTAGAACGCTTCCACCAGCGTTGTCTCTGCTCCATCCTCAACATCCATTGGAGCGCTTTCATCCCTAATGTCGAAGTACTCGAGATGGCAGAGGTCGACAGCATCGAGTCCACGCTGCTGAAGATCCAGCTGCGCTGGATGGGTCACGTCTCCAGAATGGAGGACCATCGCCTTCCCAAGATCGTGTTATATGGCGAGCTCTCCACTGGCCACCATGACAGAGGTGCACCAAAGAAAATGTACAAGGACTGCCTAAAGAAATCTCTTGGTGCCTGCCACATTGACCACCGCCAGTGGGCTTATAACGCCTCAAACTGTGCATCTTGGCGCCTCACAGTTTGGCGGGCAGCAACCTCCTTTGAAGAAGACCGCAGAGCCCACCTCACTGACAAAAGGCAAAGGAGGAAAAACCCAACACCCAACCCCAACCAACCAATTTTCCCCTGCAACCGCTGCAACCGTGTCTGCCTGTCCCGCTTCGGACTTGTCAGCCACAAACGAGCCTGCAGCTGACGTGGACTTTTTACCCCCTCCATAAATCTTCGTCCGCGAAGCCAAGCCAAAGAAGAAAAGAATTTAAATCTGGATAAAATTGGGGAGTGTCGAATATGAGTCATAAGTTCTCCAAGTGCCTAGAAGATGAGGTGTAGCCAATTGGAGGAACCTGGAATGTAGTGACAATTAAAAAGCAGAGATGCTGATTTCGGAAAAGGATGCAGGGAAAAATTGGAAAAGAAAGATTCATGAGTGGAAAATGGAAACAGAGAAAAGATGGGAGGAGTTGAGAGAAACGTTACGAACTGTCAGAAAAAAGGAAATATACAGCTGCCTTGGTGTTAAAGGATGAGAGATCTAAAGTAAAAAGAACCGGTGAATCCACATCTATTATGGTCTATTTAGCGAGGAGGATGATTTGGATGGGTTGGTGGGATGACCCCTTCCTTATGTCCCAATATATCCACAATTAGACTCACCATTGGAAGATATACATGGTTTGTTTGAGCCATGACCAGTGTCCCCGTTAGAAGAACCCCCTCGCATGAATATTTTTGAGTGTGTTAAGGTAGCCCTATGGGAAAGAAAATAAAGACTCTTGCCAATGAGAACAGTTCCAAACCCTAAGCAGGAGTACATAACCAACCCAGACTAAAGAAGTGCATTCAGTATGGAAGCTGCAGTAATTATGTATGATTCACGATGGAGCACCAAGTAAAACTGAAGACCCCTCCCGAATTTGTAGACTCTCTACACTCCACCAAAGAATATTAATGACAGATTTCTGGAACTTGACCATCTCCCTATTGATCGCAGTGGAAACAATTAAGAGGAGGACAGCAATGAATCATCAAACTTGCGACACTTATAAATGGCAGTTCACCAGGGCCAGCAGGGAAAGGCCTGTCTAGATTTTATGATAGTGCTCTTGGGAGAATGTCTGAAGCAACCTATTAACATGAAAAAGATCCTAGATTGTAAACCCCTACCAAAGAAGAGGCAAACATTTGACTGGATAGGTTCATTCAGACCTACTACCTACTATACATATGCGGGAGATCAATCATTTAACAATGGGCGTATTTTGCCTGCCTTTAATTCAATTCTAGTGAGCTGTGTCCCTGCGGGACTCCAGAATACGATCAAGACCAATTTACTCTGGTCTACAGAATGATGAGAAGGGCAGTGGCAACATTTTGGAGTGGAGCAGAAATTAAAGATGTAGGAGAATGAGTTAAAAAAGAATATTACACTCACGAGGACAAAGGAGAAAGGGAGTAAGTTCTGGCATTGCATTCGCCAAGGGACAGAGGACTTGCTCCCCAGCCTGATATGGTGAAGGAAGACGGAATGATTCTGAGATGAACCGCGGTATCTGCAGCATCCAATATTACCCTGTACCAGCCTGTGACAGTCTACACAACACACTGCATTGGAGCCCTTATGAATACAGAACAAACAAAATATCTTACTCCCGCTTGTTTTGGATGATATGAAGTTTCACTGCTCCACCATTAACCCCACTGACTTTCTTAACAGACCACCAAAGGAATGTATGGAGCCCCCTCACGATTGTGTGGTGGCCAACAACCTCCTAACCATGGCAAGAAAGGGGCTGTCTGATGTACCTCTCCCCTCAGCCCAGACCAAGGTGACATAATGTTTGTATCTGAGAAGTGAATTATATTAAAAGAAAGTGTAAATTAATTAAAAAGAATTGTTTTTTTTCAGATGTGATACTATGTTTGTCTTAGGAAAATTTTTTTAAAAAATTAAAAAACAATATGCCTCATGTCCAGAATTTTTTAAAAGCCCTCCTATTGGCAAAAAAAAATCTGGGTATTATTAAATGTGCTGCCTCTACCACATAACTAAAAGTTATTGGCAGAGGCATTGGCTAAACAGGCAGCTTGTGGCTCATTAAAACTGGTACCCACGGGGGCCATGTCGCGTGATTCAATTAAAGATCAGATGAGGAATATGCAAATTAATTTTACTTATTTTCAAGATCACATGACCAAAAACTGGATGCTTTTGAAAATTTTAGTAGAAGTGTTATGTCCAAAGGACCCCAAAACCCAGCAGCAATAGATAAACACCACCACAAAGGTTTACTTAAACAAAAGTTGCTTTTAATTATCTTTGAACATGAAAACAGAATCAAACTTTAACTAATCTCTACTGACTTACTTAACCTACTTAATGCCCCCCTCTAATTCTAAGCGCACGTGTATGTAATGTGTATATAGGCTTAGAAAAGTTCTTTGGTTCACAGTCCAATCTCACTGGTTGCAGGCAATTCTTGTACTATGCTCAGAAGTTAGCATTAATAAAGTTCACAGGCTTTGGTGCTTAACAGATAAATGGTTACCACTAAGGAGGGTTCTTGTTGGTTTTCAGAGAGAGTTTTCTTGTTCCTGAACAGCCACTCCAGTATCTTGCTGACGAAATGCCCCCTTTCAGGTTGACCAGATGATAACCTCTTTCTTTCAGGTCACCACAGAGTTCTGTTTGTTTCTCCTATTCCAGACAGCCAGTCCTCTCCTTTGATAATCTTCTTTGGCAGTGTTCCAAAGCTTGCCAGCTTGTCCCTCTGGAAACAGAAGCCACTTTCAGGTGGCCACAATACCCAACTGTAAAGCCACACACTGTCCTCCTGTGCAGCTGTTTGGTTGCCACCTGAAACTGGAGTACCTGTCCAGGAGGTCTACTTATCTAACGATTCTCCAGTAGGTGTAATATCCTGCTCAGAGTATCCCCTGTTGCAGCTGAAAACAGCAGGAGCTGCCAGGGGACATCGCAGTGATGTCGTCAGCCATCGACTCTGGCCTGCAGGTTAACAATATCAGTGGAACTGTTAAAAAATCAAAGATAATCAAGGGTTCCTTGGGGGTTATTTTTATGCACAGCACATTGTAAATCAAACAAGAAAGTCTGCAGATGCAATATTACTTTAAAGCTTTAATTTTAATTTAATGGAGGTGCTGAATGGAAGTGCGGTGTTTTTAAAACAAAAATCTGACCACAATAATACATTCTGCGCCCAAAGGGTAAAGTACAGTATTGGTTTTATAAAACGGTAGTTTGTATTAAGACTCTCTTGCATTTCCATACTTCAGAATAATTTAAATTTTATTTTATCATTCTCTCTTAGTGGGTGTTCCAAACATAAATCATTCAGGAACCATCGCGAAATAGAAAGATACTGGTTGACAAAGCTATAATCCTGAGATTTTCCCTGCTTTAAAACCAAAGCAAGGGAGACGTTACATTATTTTCATTAATAATTCATATCTGCGGCTTCTGTACTTATTTTCAAAGCACTGCAAGTACGCATATCACATCGCTGGGTAAAATATAAAAGAGCACCCAGCTACTGCACACATTGTATTTTTATCAAATAACATGCTTCAGAATTTACCAACATCGCTCTCACAAGGACTCGGACTACTTTGGATGATATGTTTCTCTGGTCATTCTTTTCTCTCTCTCGGTATCCGTTCAACTGATTAATAAGAAAAAGAATTTATATCTCCTGAATCCATTTGCGATATCCACCGTCCAATCTTATTGCAGCAGTGATGCCATAATGTACATCTTGCGCAATAGGTTGATAAGTGTGCAACATACATTAGAAAATGTTTATTTTACTGTCAGGGTTGTTCTTTTTTTATTGCACTGTGTTTACACACACTATATCAGCAGTACAATCAAAAGTCCAATTATTCAAATGAAAATTTATTGGGAACCTGAGGGATGCAGGATGGAATTCATTTGTACAGCTGCAAATAAAAAATGTGCTAGATGCAAACTCAAAATATACCATTAATTTTTTTTGGCTGAGCTCTGAGACTTTGATTGTGTCTTGATATTGTTTGTCAGTCATGCCTTGACGAACTGCAAATGACATCAAGCCAACGTGGGCGGGACTAAGCTCCAGTCCCATGGAGGCAGCGTTCGCTGATAGATGGCTATCCATCAGCTGGTACTTTCAAGTGACAGAAAGGCATCCTCTCCGCGGCCACCTGAACGTTCCAGCTGCACTCCCCCAGCCGCGACTGCCGGCATGTTATCTTTCGTAGAACACCTGAAAGTGCCTAAAGTCTCTGTCTCTCCTCTCTCTCACTCCCTCCCACTCCGAGCAAAACTGTTCTGCCTCTGCCTGCAAAGATCGCGTGCTCTTCCAGACAGCAAACTGTTTTACAGACAAACTGCCATTGTAAATTACTACTTTGTTGCCTTTTACAAAATAGCAGTCCAGCATTGAAGTCTCTGAGCACTCTGCAAAATTCCTGCAAAAATTGTTTTAAATTATTTGTGTGTGACCTGCTCGAACTAATCTTTCCCAATTTATCTCCCAAACATCTCTATATACTGTCACAGAAGAAATAATATAAAGAAATGTTGGACTTATATAAAACAGCACCCAGCTACTGCACACATTGTATCAAATAACATGCTTCAGAATTTACCAACATCGCTTTCACAAGGATGTTGTTTTTTTTTTAAAATTTTTTATTTTTCACACCATAAATCACATTAGCCATGATACACACTTTTTCTTTTTCACACATATACAGTGACTTTTTCTCCACCCCCCCTCCCTCCTCCCAAGCCACCCCCCCACCCTCCCCTATCCATTTTAGGTATACAATCTAGGTTACATTAAGCCAGTCAGACAATGTTGTCATTCAACAAAAATACACCAGAAATTCTACTGAGTCCATTCTTTTCTTTCCTTCTCCTTCCATTAACTTAGGTAATGCTTGTCCCCGGTAGGTTTTCGCTATTGTATTTAATGTAAGGCTCCCATATTTGTTCGAATATTTCAATATTATTTCTTAAACTATATGTTATTTTTTCTAATGGAATACATTTATTCATTTCTATATACCATTGTTGTATTTTCAAATTATCTTCCAATTTCCAGGTTGACATAATACATTTTTTTGCTACGGCTAGAGCTATCTTAACAAATCTTTTTTGTGCATCCGCCAAATCAATTCCAAATTCTTTGTTTTTTATGTTACTTAGGAGAAAGATCTCTGGATTCTTTGGTATATTGTTTTCTGTTATTTTATTTAATATCTGATTGAGATCTTCCCAAAATTTTTCTACTCTCTCACATGTCCAGATTGCATGAATTGTTGTTCCCATTTCTTTTTTACATCGAAAACATCTATCAGATACTGTTGGGTCCCATTTATTTAACTTTTGAGGTGTAATGTATAGTCTGTGTAACCAGTTATATTGTATCATACGTAGCCTCGTATTTATTGTATTTCTCATCGTTCCAGAACATAATTTCTCCCATGTTTCCTTTTTTATCTTTATATTTAAATCTTGTTCCCATTTTTGTTTAGTTTTACCATTTGTTTCCTCATTCTCCTTTTCTTGCAGTTTAATATACATATTTGTTATAAATCTTTTGATTAACATTGTATCTGTAATCACATATTCAAGGTTACTTCCCTCTGGCAAACTCAAATTGCTTCCTAATTTATCCTTCAAGTAGGATCTCAGTTGGTAATATGCCAGCGCTGTATCTCTCATTTGTTCAAAGGATAAGAATCTACTTCCTGAAAAACAATTTTCTATTCTTTTAATCCCTTTTTTTTTCCCATTCTCTAAAGGAAAGGTTATCTATTGTAAAAGGGAGTAATTTATTTTGCGTCAATATTAGTTTTGGTAATTGATAATTTGTTTTATTTCTTTCTACATGAATCTTCTTCCAAATATTGAGGAGATGATGTAATACTGGAGAAGTTCTATGTTGTACCAATTTTTCACCCCATTTATATAATATGTGTTCAGGTATCTTTTCCCCTATTTTATCTAATTCTAATCTCGTCCAGTCTGGTTTTTCCCTTGTTTGATAAAAATCTGATAGGTATCTTAATTGTGCGGCTCTATAATAATTTTTAAAGTTTGGCAATTGTAAGCCTCCTTGTTTATACCATTCTGTTAATTTATCTAGTGCTATCCTCGGTTTCCCCCCCTCTCAATAAAAATTTCCTTATTATTTTCTTTACTCTTTGAAGAATTTTTCTGTCAGTTGTATTGGCAATGCCTGAAATAAGTATAATATCCTTGGAAAAATGTTCATTTTAATACAGTTTATCCTTCCTATTAGTGTTAGTGGTAAATCTTTCCAATGCTCTAAATCGTCCTGTAATTTTTTCATTAGTGGATAATAATTGAGTTTATATAATTGGCCGAGATTTTTGTTTATTTGTACACCTAGGTATCTTATTGCCTGCATTTGCCATCTAAATGGAGATTCCTTCTTAAATTTTGAGAAATCTGCATTATTCATAGGCATTGCTTCACTTTTATTCACGTTTATCTTGTAACCCGACACTTCTCCATATTCCTTCAATTTCTTATATAATTCTTTTATTGATAGTTCTGGTTCTGTTAAGTACACTATAACATCATCCGCAAATAGACTGATTTTATATTCCTTGTCTTTTATTTTTATTCCTTTTATATTATTATCTATTCTTATCAATTCTGCTCGTGGTTCTATAGCTAATGCAAACAATAAAGGTGATAGTGGGCATCCCTTCCGCGTTGACCTGCTTAAGTTAAATTGCTTTGATACATGTCCATTTACTGTCACTTTCGCTAACGGTCCCTTATATAATGCTTTAATCCAATTAATATACTTCTCCGGTAAACTGAATTTTTGCAATACTTTGAACAAATAATTCCATTCTACTCTGTCGAAGGCCTTCTCTGCGTCTAAAGCAACTGCTACTGCAGGTGCTTTATTTCCTTCTACTGCATGAATTAAGTTAATAAATTTACAAATATTATCTGTTGTGCGTCTTTTTTTGATAAATCCAGTTTGGTCTAAATTTACCATTTTCGGTACCTGCTCTGCTAATCTGTTTGCTAATAGTTTAGCTATTATCTTATAATCTGTGTTTAGCAAAGATATTGGTCTATATGACGCTGATGAGAGTGGATCTTTCCCTTGTTTTAGTATTACTGTAATTATTGCTGTTTTACATGAATCTGGTAAGCTTTGTGTTTCATCAATCTGGTTGATTACATCCAGGAGGGGCGGAATTAATAAGTCTTTAAATGTTTTGTAGAATTCTATTGGAAATCCATCCTCTCCTGGTGTCTTATTATTTGGTAATTTTTTTTTATTATCTCTTGTATTTCTACTGTTTCAAATGGTTCTGTTAATTTATTTTGTTCCTCTATTTGTAGTTTTGGTAGTTCAATTTTAGTCAAAAATTCATCTATTTTTCCTTCTTTCCCTTCGTTTTCAGTTCGGTATAATTGTTCATAGAATTCTCTAAAGTTTTCCTTAATTTCTTTTGGATTATATGTGATTTGTTTGTCTTTTTTCCTTGATGCCAATACCATTTTCTTAGCTTGTTCTGTCTTAAGCTGCCATGCTAGGATTTTGTGCGTTTTTTCACCCAGTTCATAATATTTCTGTTTTGTCTTCATTATATTCTTCTCTACCTTATATGTTTGTAATGTTTCATATTTTATTTTTTTATCCGCCAAATCTCTTCTTTTAGTTGTATCTTCCTTCATTGCTAATTTCTTTTCTATATTTACTATTTCCCTTTCCAACTGCTCTGTTTCCTGATTATAGTCCTTCTTCATCTTGGTTACATAACTTATTATTTGCCCTCTAATGAATGCTTTCATTGCATCCCATAGTATAAACTTATCTTCCACTGATTCCGTATTTATTTCAAAATACATTTTTAATTGTTTTTCAATAAATTCTCTAAAATCCTGCCTTTTAAGTAGCATGGGGTTTAATCTCCATCTATACATTCTTGGAGGGATGTCCTCTAGCTTTACTGTCAATATTAAGGGTGAATGGTCCGATAGTATTCTAGCTTTATATTCTGTTTTTCTTACTCTATCTTGCATACTAGCTGATAACAAAAATGGGTCTATTCTTGAGTATGTTTTATGTCTAGCTGAGTAATATGAATATTCCTTTTCTTTTCGGTTTTGTTTCCTCCATATATCCAAAAGTTGCATTTCTTGCATTGATTTAATTATAAATTTGGTTACTTTGTTCTTTCTGTTAATTTTTTTCCCAGTTTTATCCATATTTGAATCCAAATTCAGGTTGAAATCCCCTCCTATTAGTATGTTCCCTTGCGTATTAGCTAACTTCAAAAAGATATCTTGCATAAACTTTTGATCTTCTTCGTTAGGTGAATATACATTAAGTAGATTCCAAAACTCCGAATATATCTGACATTTTATCATTACATATCTCCCTGCTGGATCTATTATTTCCTCTTCTATTTTAAATGGCACATTTTTACTAATTAATATAGCCACTCCTCTTGCTTTTGAATTATACGATGCTGCTGTTACATGTCCTACCCAATCTCTCTTTAATTTCTTGTGCTCCAATTCAGTTAAGTGTTTCTTGGACAAATGCTATATCAATTTTTCCTTTTTTCAGTCAATTTAGTAGTTTCTTCCTTTTAATTTGGTTATGTATTCCATTAATATTTAAAGTCATATAGTTCAACGTAGCCATTTTATACTTTGTTTATCTTCCATTTCCATTTTTCCATCATTACCTTTCCTCCTTTTCCATTTCTGTTTTCTTATTTTAAACCCTTTATAAGACAACATTCCTAAAACATCAAACATTTTCCTTATTCTCCTATTTATACCTTCTTTAGCCCCAATCTCCCCTTCCCCTCCTGAGTTGTCCTTTATCCCTTGTTGGACAACCACATCTCCCCTCTCCATTTGGGTTTGCGAATTCACTCGCAAGCGTCAACTGATTTTGCAGTGACCGCTATTCCCCCACCACCCAGCCCCCCCAGAAGAGATTTCACTTTTCATATGTAACAAAGGTCACTCTTTTAATTCCCTCCTTATTCTCTCTATTCCATTACCTTCCCTTATTAATTCTTGTCTATACTATCTATATTTTCGTCTAAGTACAGATACATTCACGTATGCACATTATACCTATACACTCTTATACCTCTTTACCCACATACATATCAATCGTGATCATTTTTACTCTCATTACACGTCTTCATCCCTCAGTCTATTTTGTAATTGTTCTGCAAATTTTCGTGCTTCTTCTGGATCCGAGAATAGTCTGTTTTGTTGTCCTGGAATAAATATTTTCAATACCGCTGGATGCTTTAGTATAAATTTATACCCTTTCTTCCATAAAATCGCCTTTGCTGTATTGAACTCCTTTCTCTTCTTTAGGAGTTCAAAACTTATATCTGGATAAATGAAGATTTTTTGCCCTTAATACTCCAATGGCTTGTTGCCCTCTCTTACTTTTTCCATTGTCTTCTCCAGTACCTTTTCTCTTGTAGTATATCTTAGGAATTTTACTAAAATAGATCTTGGTTTTTGTTGTGGTTGTGGTTTAAAGGCCAATGTTCTATGTGCCCTTTCTATTTCCATTTCTTGCTGTAGTTCTGGACATCCTAGGATCCTAGGGATCCAATCTTTTTTAAACTCCCTCATATTCTTGCCTTCCTCATCTTCCTTAAGGCCCACTATCTTTATGTTATTTCTTCTGTTATAATTTTCCATTATATCTATTTTTTGAGCTAACAGTTCTTGTGTCTCTATAGCTTTTTTATTAGATTCCTCTAATTTCTTTTTTAAGTCCTCTACTTCCATTTCTGCTGCTACTGCCCGCTCTTCCATCTTGTCCATTTTCTTTCCCATTTCTGTTAAGGTCATATCTATTTTATTCATTTTCTCTTCTGTGTTGTTTATTCTTCTTCTTAAATCATTAAATTCCTGTGTTTGCCATTCTTTAAATGACTCCATGTATCCTTTAATAAGAGAAAGTAAAACCTTTATCTTGCCTTTCCCTTCTTCTTCTATTTCACTGTACTCTTCCTCTTCTTCTTCCTCTGGGTTGGCCATCTGTTGTTTCTTTGTTGCCCTTTTCTTCTCTTCTTTCTTGTTTTCATTGTCTTCTGTGTTCTCTTCTTGCTGCAGGTGTTCTGCAGCTGTCGTTGCCGGCTGTGGAGATCGACTCCCCAGCTGGTCACCCCTCCCGTCGGTGTGTTTTTTTTCATGCGCGGTTACGCACTTTTACTCGGCTCAGCGAGCCATTTTTGTAGTCCAATTTCTACTGACCTGAGGGAGCGGGTTTCTCTCTCCACCGCGGGCCTCTTCGAACAGGTAAGGCCTTCTCCTTCTTCCTCCGTTGTCTTCTCTTCCTCTCTTCTTACCGTTGATTTCGATTTTTCTTTTTTTGTCGCCATCTTCTTTCCACCTTTATACTCACTTTTCTTTAACTTTTATTTCTGTGCCTTTGTGTTTTCCTTTATTTTTTCCGACTTTTCTGGAGAGGGCTGGAGTTCACCGTCCGGCCACTACTCCATCACATGACTCCTCTACAAGGATGTTGTGAGAAGGAGATGATATTAAACAATTTTTGCAACGTTGGATCCCACAAAGTCTTGGAATCAAAGAATTTCAGGGAGATATTGAGATAAAAAGAGTACATCGAGCTTTAGGACCTCACTCACAACCAGATCAAAAGCCGTGGTTAAATTCCTTCGTTATCAAGTGTGACAGAGTATTTAGAGGTAGCTTGGGAGGAATTGCTAGTGTAGCTTGCACACACACACACACACACACACACACACACACACACACACACACACATTTTAAAACACAGAATTTTTGCAGAGGAGCGACAAAGTATCAACATAGAGTTTGCCTTGGAGAGCATGGGATTTTTGCAGGAAGAGTCAGAACATCTTTGTTCTCAGAGAGGGAGGGAGTGAGAGAGAAGGAATCACAGAAATCAGTTCTCGAGGGACAAGCTGGCAAACTTTGGAAGGCTGCCTGGTGAAGACAGGCAGTCTGAAAGGTGACCTGAAAGAAAGAACCCTGAAGAGGGCAAGTTTCGTCAGCAAGACTGATTGAGAAGGAATCAGTTGCGGATGTCCTGGAAATGAAATCTCTCTGAAAACCAGCAAGAACCATCCTGAGTGGTAAGCATTTGCCTGTTAATCACCAAAGACTGGTGAACTCTGTTAATGCTCACTTCTGTGCACAGTACAAGAATTGCCTGCAACCAGTGAGATTGGACTGTGATCCAAAGAACTTTTCTAATCTTAAATATACATTACACACACCTGCCCTTAGTATTAGAGGGGGGATTAAGTGGGTTAGGTAGGTTAAGTAAATAAGTTAAAGTTTAATTCTATTTTCTTGTTCAAATATAATTAAAAACTACTTTTGTTTAAAAACCCTGTGTTGTGGTGCATATCGATTCCTGCTGGTTTTGGGGTCCTCTGGACTCCGTACACAAGTAAGAGAGAAGATTTTGGAACTTGCAGCAAAAAAAGCAAAGGGAAAACAAGAACCTTTAGAATATAATGGAAATAAGATTTTTTTCTATCCAGATACAAGTTTTGTGCTGTTAAAGAAAATACATTTAATCCAATTAAAAATGTACTGTGGAGAAAAAAGTTTATTCCTTTGTTTTAAGATATCCAGCAACCCTGTAGGATTTTGTTCCAGGAGGCCAAAACAAGTTCTTTGTAGAACAAAGGTAGGCTAAACAATATGCTGACTCTCTGCCAGACATTCGTCACAAAGAGAAGATGAGTGCTGAGCAGCAGAGTGCAATTTGAAGGACATTTTGAACAGAAATATTTGTAACTGATAAGGATGATCTGTTTATGTTTAAGTAAATAAAATATAGCAATATCTTTAGGAGAGCTGGGAGGGAGGGGTTGACAGCTGCCCATTCATGTGTGCATTTGTGGTACAAGCCACTGCCCATAACATGGAGGGGAGTAATGTTGTTTATCAGTATAGCCACATTAGTAGGGGGGGTCTCTCTATTCTTTTTTTCTATCTTTACAGGGTTGCCTTTCTTATATTCTTTGCATGTGGAATAGTTAATAACAAGGGTTAAATATGATAATGTAGTAGAATTAGGAGTTGGATCAGGTATGGGTGAGAGATGGTATTATTAACATAATACCAAATGGGTGAAATGGCAAATTTTGTAAGTATTGAAAGGAAAAAAATAATGGTACCAATAAATATTTTTGAATTTAGAAAATGCCCTTGAAAATGTATTAATGGGAGGAGACTTTAATTTTTGTCTTGACCCATTGTTGATAGATCTGGGAGAAACTTCATTAAAAGTAAAGCTGCCAAAATTACACAGTTGTTAATGAAAGATATGAGATTAAAAGATATGAGAATTCAATCAATAGAAAGGGATTATCCTTTTTATTCGAAAAGGCATCATTGATTTTTCTTAATATCGGTACAATTGCAGGGACGAATAAAAGAGTTGAGTATAAAGCAAGAATTTTATCAGACCACTCACCTTTATTTTTAGCATTATCAATAGAAGATAGAGAGAAACCAGCTTCTAGATGGAGATTTAATTCTATGTTGTTAAAATGAAGTATTTTTGTGAGTTCATGGAAAAGCAAATACAAATATTTTTTGAAATTATTTCTGTGACGTATATGTTATATTTTATATTGTATATGGATGTTTTATAGGAAATAAATTGTGACTTTTTTTAGTGTAGAACACATACAAACACTTCAAAATGCCAGAACTCTGCTCAAACCAGACAGACCAGGCTCTGGGTCCCTTTGCAAAAACTTTGAAGAATGCCATAAGGATTTCACAAGTAGGTGTTAATTAGAAATGCTGTGGAGAAATGGATTTCTCTTTGTCAAGGAAAGAGTTAATTCAGAAACAGGACAGATACAGATCTTATTGATTTAAGGGACAAAGCAGTAAGTGAACTGGAGATTAAAGAAATGGCTTGTGGATATTATTTGGAGTGAATTTTTGTTTGAAAATTTTATTATTAAATCTGGATGAATTGTTGATAAGAAAATGGAGACCTCTTGATATTCCTGCCAATGAAGAGTGGGGGGTGGGGGAGGGGGGGGTTGATTAATCAGGTGGTCATTCCTGGAATTTACCGCAATGACATTTTAAATCTAACCCACAGTACACTTTAGGTCACACATGTCAAACTCAGGCCCGCGGGCCAAATTTGGCCCGTGATATAATTATATTTGGCCCGCAAGATCATATCAAATATGTATTAGAGCTGGCCCGCTGGCCGCTGCGCCAGTATAGCCCATGCACAGCTAATATTACAAATCCCAGAATGCTTTGCAAATGTGTTGGCGTCAGCCCGCTAATCGCCCTCACCTCCTCTGTTTACTTTCATTAGCATCTGCGACCTGTCGCCTAACTCACATGTAATAAACCCCTTACAAAAAGTAGCCAAACAGGACCTTTCAAGACAGGTGGGAGGCAGACTATATGTTCATTATTTTAAAAGACAAACCTGTTTGTCATTGAAGCAAGTTGTTATTTTTTTGACTTGTTGGCTTGTGAAAAAAAATACATTTAAAAGGAGCTTAAAGGCTATAGAGAAATATTATTTATTGAATATTTTGTTTCTCATTTGTTAATGCTTCTTCTGGAAAGAGTTTAACCAAAACTATTATTAAACATTTATTTTAATAAGAAAAAGTTTAACATTACATATGTTAAAAGAAAACATGCAGATGTTGTTGAAAATTTTCAATATATATTTAGTTTGGCCCGCGACTTAGTCCAAGTTTTTAATTTTGGCCCTCTGTGAATTTGAGTTTGACACCCCTGCTTTAGGTGGTCATCTTGGTGTAAAGAAAACCATGAATAAGATTTTGAAACAATTTTTCTGGCCTGGTTTGAGAAAGGATATTGTAAATTGGTGCCAGGGGGGCGTGGCAAGATGGCGTAGAGTCTAGATGTGTAATCTCGACTTCTCTGGCCAGACTTTTAAGAACCCGTTTTTAACTCTTTGTTTTCAGGTTTAAATTTTTAAAAAATTAGTTTAAAGTATCAAGGAATTGTTATGGCTATTAATGGTAAAGAGATTAAACCTCAAGTACAAAAGAAATTACATTTTCGGAGTGTTGAAGATTTAGGGCCTAAACAGTCTGCTACAACTTCAGGTTTGCTTTCTTTTAAGCCTCAACCACAGAGATTGCCTGTGCGAGCTGAAAAAATGACTACTACTCACCAGGAGAAGGACATCGCTGGAATTACCCGTTCTCAGGAGGAAGGTGCGTGTGCCCCCAATGTGGATCCTGATCTTGGCAGCCTGCCAACTTTAACGGAGGGGGCACGCAAGAAGACGACTCCATTGCTTGAAATACCCCAGGATATACTCCAATCTGAATATTTTGGTCTATTTTGTGAGTTTCTGAAGCAACAACGGGTTGCGGGGAGAGAATAGCGTCGGCCCCCTGAGGAAGTCGGGGTGCCGTCGCTGGGAGTCCAGACCCGCAGCAAAACTGTTAAACTGCCTGTTGTTGAGATGCAGCAGGAGCTGCAGTTACCTGGTTCTGCCACTACGCAAGAGAAAGCAGGGTTGAGCTTTTCTGAATTACAATGTAAACAGCTAAGCCTTATCATTCAGCCTATGCTGAATGAAATATCTCAGAGGCTCAGTTTTGAACTGGATACAGTTAAAATTCGTGTGGAAGCATCTTGTGAGGATTTTAAACAATTTCAGGCTGCTTTTTTAAAATGTCAACAACAAGTGGCTTCTAATACAGAAAAAGTGTTGGAGGTGGAAAAATCTGTTAAAGAATTGCGAGAACGTGAGAGGGAGTTAGAGAGGAAAGTAGATTATTTGGAGAATCAAAGTAGAAGGAATAATGTGAAGATTGTTGGTTTTCCAGAAGGTATGGAAGAACAAGATCCTCTTCGTGTTTTTACCGAATGGATTCCACAAATACTGGGGCAGGAATTTTTCTCTGGAGGTCTGGTATTGGAAAAAGTTCATAGAGCTTTAAGAAGACCTCTGCCTGGTCAATCACGGAGACCCGTGATAATTCGATGTTTGAATTATTTGGAGAGAGAAACGATACTTTGTTTAGCAGTGCAAAACGCGAGACAACGACAAGCCCCGTTAATGATTCAGAATAGTAGAGTTTTTTTCTATCCTGATTTGAGTCAAGAGGTTATTCAGCATTAGCGTTGATTTAATCCAGTTAAAGAAGTTTTGTGGCGTAAAGGTTATAAGTCTAATTTTTGCTATCCGGCAGTGTTGAAGGTGTTTTGTGGAGACTTTCAATCTCGGTTGTTTGAGAATGAGCGTGAAGCAATGAGTTTTGCTGACTTGTTGCCAGATTGTAAGAGGACAAAGATGTAGCCCACCATAGTCTCCTAAAGAAAAATCTGGTTATTCTGGAAATGGAAGAAACGGCAGAAATGGGAGAAATGGAAATGGAAAGAGTCTGTTTCCTTGAAATGGGGTTGCCGAGTCTGGAATTTCTTGGATGAATAGAAGAGCTTTTTCATTTTTACTTTCTTTTTATGTCATTATGTTATCTTGTTATTCTTTGTTTGGCTGGGGAGGGAGAAATTTGCTCTATGTTCTACTAGTCATCAGCCACTGCTGGGTGATCCACACCCAACTTTTGTTTAGGGATTACTACCTTTTGGTAGTTTTTTTGAGGTTTTTTTTCTTCTTTTTATCTTTTTTTATTTTCATTTTATTTAGACTTTAATTTGTGGTTTCTTTTTCTCCTATTGGAGGGCCTATTTACGTTGATCTGAGTTTTTATATATTGATATTATTAGTTTTTAGTAATATTAGTGGATATGTCAAAGTTGAAGTTTGCTACTTTTAATGTTCGGGGTTTAAACAGTCCGATTAAGCATAAGCGTATTTTTATCAAGTTCGATCTTTGGTAAAACATGTTCGGTAGAGATATGATTTTACCTGAAATGATTACATTTGAGACTTTTGGCATAATGAGATGAAATATTGTTTAATAATGGAAAAAATTACATATGTTTTGCAGATAACTATAATTTTTTTTATTAATAGGTGGTTGTTATATTCAGAATGTTTACATTTTGATTTATATTGACTAGATTTTAATCTGTATGCTTTACTTTTCTTTATTTTTTTTCTCTTTTCCTTATGGCTCTCCTTAGGAGAGTTGGCTGAAAGAGGTGGGGGGGGGGGGTTTCTTTCCTTTTTTTTATATATATAAAATATAATGTTCATGCTTTGTTTATTGTTATATATGTTACTTATTATCTGTATTTTGAACAAATAAATAAAGTTAAAAAAAAAGTTAATTGGTGCCAGACATGTCACTTTTGTCAGGTTGTGGGGAAACCTAACCAGGGTCCTCCAGTAGCTCCATTGCAACATATTTCTGTTGTTGGGGAATCTTTCACTAGGGTTATTGTGGATTGTGTGGGTCCCCTGCCTAAAACTAAGTCTGGGAATCAGTATTTGATAACAATTATATGTACAGCGCTGAGATTTCCAGAAGCTATACCATTAAGGAATATTAAAGCAAAAACAGGCTTTGGAAAAATTTTTCACAGTTTTTGGATTACCTAAAGATCTCCAGAGTGATCAAGGATCTAACTTTATGTCTGGGTTGTTTCCGCAGTTGGTTTATGAGTTGGGAATAAAACAGATCACTTCATCTGCGTACCATCCTGAAACTCAGGGAGTTTTGAAAAGATTTCATTCTACTCTTAAAAATATGATGATTTATTGTCTGGAGAATGGGAAAGATTGGGACGAAGGTATTAATTTATTGTTATTTGCAGCAAGGGAGGCTGTGCAGGAGTCATTAGGTTTCAGCCCTTTTGAAATTGTGTTTGTACATCAGGTTAAAGAACAGCGGGTTAATAATGATGTACAGTTGGACTTGCTGGATTATGTTTCTAAATTTAAAGATAGGTTACAAAAAGTGTGGACTTCGGCTCAAGAAATTTAGAAATGGCTCAGGGTAAATTAAACCGTTTATTTAACAGGAAAGTGCAAGTGAGGAAGTTTAGGACAGGAAGTAAAGTGTTAATATTGTTCCCAACACATGACAATCCTTTGAGAACAATATTTTCTGGACCATATATAGTTAAATCAAAACTGAATTATGTTAACTATGTTGTTAACACTCCAGATCGTAGGAATAAAACTCAGGTTTGTCACATAAATATGTTGAAACCTTATTATGAGGATAAGGGTAGTGGAGAACAGTCATATCAGAGACAAATAATGTGATAGCAGATTGTTTGTCAAGATGTTCAAATGAATCATGTATAGAAATATATACTAACAATATTGGGTTACATTGTTATAACATGTTATATTATTGTGTATTGTTTTTATTTTAGTGATTTTAAAGTCAGTTTAATTATAACTGAATATTTACTCAAGAGTTAAAATTTATTTGTAGGGGAAAGTGTGACAGATTATGTTATATTTTATATTGTATATAGATATATTTTATAGGAGATAAATTGTGGCAGGTTATTTATAGTGTAGGTCACATGCAAACACTTCAAAACAGATCTCATTTAAAATGCCAGAGCTCTGCTCAAGTCAGACAGTCCAGGCTCCGGGTGCCTTTGCAAATACTTTGAAGAATGGCTATAAGGACTTCACAAGTAGGGATCAATTGGACATGCTGTGGAGTAATGGATTATTGTTTTGGAAAGCAACAGATGAACGAACTCTGAAGATTAGGTCCGGAGCTGCAGCCTGTCTGAGTGCAGTTCGCTGTTCTAAGAGGGTCATGTGGTTTTATCTGAGTGAGAGAGAGAGAATTCAGTTCTTCAGTTCAGTAGCAGCAGCTGGGACTGGAACAGGACAAGCTGGCAAGCTTGTGGAAACCCCCTTTTTTTTGTATTGTATTTTACAAGAAACTGATAGTAAAAAAGATTGGGATAAAGGTAAGTTGAAATGGGAAAAAGATTTAGGTTTTACAATAGCTGAAGAAGCCTGGTTGGAAATTTGCCAGAATAGTATTCGGAAATTGGTTAATGCTAGATTAGCGATGATTAATTATAATTTTATACATCAGTTATATTTAACACCGGAGAAACTAAAAAAGTTTGGCCTTAGTAAGTCGGATTGCTGTTTTCGCTGTGACCAGACGGCTAATACTTTTTTGCACACTGTCTGGCTTTGTGATTGATTGCAACAGTTTTGGAAGGGTATTCAATCTATATTTAATAGTTTAATAGTTTATATAATAAACTATTTTTATTAGGGAATATGCAATCATTAATTGATTTAGGCTTACAGGATTATCAGATTTCCTTTATCTATTTAGCTTTAGCTGTGGCCAAGAAATGTATAGCTCTTACTTGGAAAGATAGAAATATATTAACTTTAGATAGGTGGTATTTGGAGATGAAGTCCTGTTTGACTATGGAAAGGATATCTTTTTCAATTCAGGATAGGATGTCTTTTTATAGGTTGAAGTGGACTCTGTTTGCTAAATATATGCATTTAAGTTTGATTTAAGTATGTTTTTAAGTCTGATATTTTAGTATTGATAACTTTTTTTGTTGTTAGTATCTTTATTTGTTATGTTTTATCTTTTTTTGTGTAAGTGGGCCTTTTTTTATATAATATTGTTCATTTTATTAACTCTTCACTCTTTATCTGGGGGGGGGTTAGACTAAATTTAAGCTAGGTCATTAATGTTATGTACTAATTATTGGGGGGGGGTTTAGTTTATTTAGTCTGCCGATGTAGTACTGTAATTTTTATTATCTTACGTTTAATCTTTTTACTGTAACTTTCTATTTTATTCATGTTATAAAATCTTAAATAAAGTTTAAAAAAAAAAGAAACCCCATTTTGAAGACTGGTTGTGAGTTCTTATTTCAGTTTGGTCATAGTCCTTGTGGTCCATACAAGAGGAGAGGACTGACTGCATAATGTTTCACTTGAAATAAGTGAAACAAAAAGTGGTGATCTGAAAGAAAGAGGTTAAAACTGGAAAACCCTGATGGGGCAAGTTTCTTTGACCAGACACTGAACTGGCTGTTCAGTGAACGAGCAACAAATCTCTCTGAAAACAAGAACCTTTCTGAGAGGTAACCATTTACCTTTGAAGCACCTGGTGAAGATTCATAAATGTTAAATTCTGTGCACAGTATAAGAATTGCCTGCAACCAGTAAACTTGGAGGAGTGGGAAGTGACTGTGAATCAAATAACCTTTCTGAACTTAAACATACATTGCATACACATGCGCTTAGAATGAGAAGGGGGTTAAGTTAGATTGTTAAGTTAATAGTAATAAGTTAAAGTTTAATCCTGTTTTCATATTTAAAGATAATTAAAAGCAACATTTGTTTAAGTAACTATTTGTCTTGGTGAATTTAAATTGCTGCTGGGTTTTGGGGTTCTCTGGGCTCATAACAATTCTAATTCAGTAATAAATGAGTTTGTTTTATGGGATGCAATGAAAGCATAATTAAGAGGTCAGTTAATAAGTTATACATCTAAGATTTAAAAAAATTATATGCAAACATCAGAACAACTTGAGAAAGAAATAATAAAAAAATTACATATAAAATCAAATGAAGAAAAAAAGAATGTTGATAAATAAAAAATTAAAGTATAAATTTTGCAAACATAAAATAGAAAGAGATATAATGAGAACTATGAATTAAGAAAGAGGGCACATAAGGTTCTTGCATGGCAATTAAAAACAGAACAAGTATCTAGAACAGTTATAGCAACCAAGAAAGAATAACATATATAACAATTACAGCACAGAAACAGGCCATTAGGCCCTTCTAGTTCGCACCGAACCAAACACTCCTCTCTAGTCCCACCTACCTGCACAATGACCATAACCCGCCACCTTCTTCTCATCCATATACCTGTCCAACTTTTTCTTAAATAATAAAATTGACTCTGCCGCCACTATTTCTCCTGGAAGCTCATTCCACACCGCTACCACTCTCTGAGTAAAGAAGTTCCCCCTCATGTTACCTCTAAACCTCCGCCCCTTAACTCTTAACTCATGTCCTCTTGTTTCAATTTCTCCTACTCTTAACGGAAATAGTCTATCCACAGCCACTCTGTCTATCCCTTTCATAATCTTAAATACCTCTATCAAATCCCCTCTCAACCTTCTACGCCCCAAAGAATAAAGACCAAATCTGCCCAATCTCTCCCTGTACTCTAGATGCTTAAACCCAGGTAACATTCTGGTAAATCTTCTCTGCACTCTCTCCACTCTGTTTATATCCTTCCTATAATTAGGCGACCAGAACTGCACACAGAACTCTAAATTAGGCCGCACCAACACCTTATACAATCTCAACATCACTTCCCAACTCCTATATTCCATGATAAAGGCCAGCATACTAAAAGCCTTCTTCACCACCCTATTCACATGAGTTTCTACCTTCAGGGAATGATGTACCGTTACTCCTAAATCTTTCTGCTCTTCTGTATTCATCAATGCTCTCCCATTTACTACGTATGTCCTGTTCTGATTCTTCTTACCAAAATGAAGCACCTCACACTTATCAGCATTAAATTCCATCTATCATTTTTCAGCTCACTTTTCTAAGCAGCCCAAATCCCGCTGCAATCCTTGAAAACCTTCTTCATTATCCACTATTCCACCTATCTTAGTATCGTCTGCATATTTACTAATCCAATTCACCACCCCATCATCTAGATCATTAATGTATATAACGAACAACAATGGGCCCAATACAGATCCCTGAGGCACACCACTGGTCACTGGCTTCCAACCTGACAGACAATTATCCACTACCACTCTCTGGCCTCTCTCCTTCAGCCAATGACTATCTCAAAATTTATACCTAAAGACTGCACCTTCCTAACTAACCTTCCATGTGGTACCTTATCGAAGGCCATACTGAAGTCCATATAGACAACATCCACCGCGCTACCCTCATCCACATTCCTAGTCACCTCTTCAAAAAATTCAATCAGATTGGTCAAACAGGACCTTCCGCCCACAAATCCGTGTTGAGTGCTCCTGATCAGACCCTGTCTATCCAGATATTTATAAGTACTATCTCTAAGAATTTTCTCCATTAATTTACCTACCACAGACGTCAAACTTACAGGCCGATAGTTGCCAGGCTTCCTCCTTGAACCCTTTTTAAATAACGGAACCACATGCGCAATGCGCCAATCCTCCGGCACTATCTCCATATCTAATGACATTTGGAAAATTACCGCCAGAGCCTCTGCTATTTCCTCCTTCACTTCTCTCAATGTCCTGGGGAAGATCCCGTCTTGTCCCGGAGACTTATCCACCTTTATATTCCTCAAAAGCCCTAACACTACATCTTTCGTAATCACTATATTCTCCATATTTACCCAATTTGCTTTTTTTATCTCACATATCCCAATACCCTTCTCCTTGGTGAATACCTAAGAAAAGAAACTGTTCAATATCTCCCCCATTTCTCTAGGCTCCACACACAGTTTTCCGCTCTGATTCTCTAAGGGACCAATTTTGTCTCTCGCTTTCCTTTTACCATTAACATATTTGTAGAACCCTTTTGGATTCATTTTCACCCTGCTTGCTATAGTCTCCTCGTACCTTCTTTTAGCTTTCCTAATTTCTCTCTTAAGATTCCTCTTACATTCAATGTATTTTTCAAACATCTCCTTAATTCCATGCTTCTTATACCTAATGTACGCCTCCCTTTTTCTTCGAACCAAGTTTCCAATATTCTTTGAAAACCACGGCTCTCTCAAACCTTTTGCCCCTCCTTTTAACCTAACAGGAACATAAAGCTTTTGCACTCTCAAAATCTGATCTTTAAAAGACTTCCATCTCTCTACTACATCCTGCCTATAAAACAAATTGTCCCAATGCACACCCTGTAAGTCCTTTCGCATCTCCTCAAATCTAGCTTTTCCCCAATCAAAAACCTCAACCCTTGGCCCTGACTTATCTCTTTCCATAATGACATTGAAGCTGATGGCATTATGATCACTGGACCCGAAGTGCTCGCCAACACTAACCTCCGTCACTTGACCCATCCCATTTGCCAACAGTAGATCTAACACTGCTCCTTCTCTGGTCTGCACCTCTACATATTGTTGTAAAAAACTATCTTGCACACATTTCACAAACTCTAACCCATCCAGCCCTTTCACAGAATGTGTTTCCTAATCTATATGTGGAAAATTAAAATCTCCCATAATTACAACCCTGTGCTTATCACAAATATCCACTATCTCCCAACAGATTTGCTCCTCTAGGTCTCGGTCCCCTCTGGGTGGACTACAATACACCCCTACAAGTGTAACCTCTCCTTTCCCACTCCTCAGTTCCACCCAAATAACCTCTGTGGAGGAGCTCTCTAATCTATCCTGCCTAAGCACCGCAGGACAAGCAATGCAACACCACCTCCTCTTGCCCCTCCGACTATCACACCTAAAGCAACGAAACCCAGGGATATTCAGCTGCCAATCACATCCCTCCTGCAACCAAGTCTCACTAATCGCTACCACATCATACTTCCAAGTATCAATCCACACCTTCAGCTCATCCACCTTTTTTACAATACTCCTGGCATTAAAATATATGAATTTCAGAGATTTCCCAATTCTTAATCCCTGTTTTCCCTCATCTTTAATAACAACATTATTTCCTTTTCCTGCCAATTGCCCTTCATCTTCTTCCAGAGCATTTCCTTTCTCTATCACCTGCCCATCCAAATTCAAATACTTACTACAAACTTTCTTTGTTTGCATTCTAACCTTCTCCTTACTGCTCTGTACTATTTTGCTCCCTCCCCCCAAACATTCTAGTTTAAAGGATCCTGAGTAGCCCTAGCAAATACCCCTGCCAGGATTCTGGTCCCCCTGGGATTTAAGTGTAACCCGTCCTTACTGTACAGGTCACATCTTCCCCAAAAAAGGTCCCAGTGATCCAGAAACTTGAAACCCTGCCCTTTACTCCACCCCTTCAGCCATGTGTTAATCCTCCACCTCATTCTATTTCTACTCTCATTGTCACGTGGCACAGGGAGTAATCCAGAGATTACCCCCTTTGCGGTCCTTCTTTTTAACTCCCTACCTAACTGCCTGTACTCACTTTTTAGGACTTCTTCTCTATTCCCCCCTATGTCATTGGTACCTACATGTACCACGACCTCTGGCTCCTGTCCCTCCCACTTTAGGATATCCGGGACACGAGCAGCAACATCCCGGACCCTGGCACCAGGGTGGCAAACCACCATCCGGTTCTCCTTGCTGCGTCCACAGAATCTCCTATCTGTCCTCTTAACTATGGAGTCCCCTACCACTTCCTTTCCCTACCTTTCTCTCAATGTCCTGGGGAAGATCCCGTCTGGTCCCGGAGACTTATCCACCTTTATATTCCTCAAAAGCCCTAATACTACATCTTTCGTAATCACTATATTCTCCACATTTACCCAATTATGGAGTCCCCTACCTCTTCCTTTCCCTACCTTTCTGAGCTACAGGGGCTGACCCCGTGCCAGAGGCACAGCTACTGCTGCTCCCCCCAACTTTGATGTCCTCCTCAACAGTACTCAAAGAGGCATACTTATTGCTGAGGGTTACAGAAATAGGGCTCCTCTCTGGCACCTTACGTTTTTCTGTCCCTCTCCTAACTGTTACCCACCTTTCCTCCTCCCGTGGCCCTGGCGTGACCACCTGGCTGTAACTCCTGTCTATGACTTTTTCTGTTTCCCTAACCAGCCTGAGGTCATCGAGCTGCAGCTCTAGTTCCCTAACACGGTCCAAATTCTTCTTTGGCTTGGCTTCGCGGACGAAGATTTATGAAGGGGGTAAAAAGTCCACGTCAGCTGCAGGCTCGTTTGTGGCTAACAAGTCCGATGCGGGACAGGCAGACACGATTGCAGCGGTTGCAGGGGAAAATTGGTTGGTTGGGGTTGGGTGTTGGGTTTTTCCTCCTTTGCCTTTTGTCAGTGAGGTGGGCTCTGCGGTCTTCTTCAAAGGAGGTTGATGCCCGCCAAACTGTGAGGTGCCAAGATGCACGGTTTGAGGCGCTATCAGCCCACTGGCGGTGGTCAATGTGGCAGGCACCAAGAGATTTCTTTAGGCAGTCCTTGTACCTTTTCTTTGGTGCACCTCTGTCACAGTGGCCAGTGGAGAGCTCGCCATATAACACGATCTTGGGAAGGCGATGCTCCTCCATTCTGGAGACGTGACCCATCCAGCGCAGCTGGATCTTCAGCAGCGTGGACTCGATGCTGTCGACCTCTGCCATCTCGAGTACTTCGACGTTAGGGATGTAAGCGCTCCAATGGATGTTGAGGATGGAGCGGAGACAACGCTGGTGGAAGCGTTCTAGGAGCCGTAGGTGGTGCCGGTAGAGGACCCATGATTCGGAGCCGAACAGGAGTGTGGGTATGACAATGGCTCTGTATACGCTTATCTTTGTGAGGTTTTTCAGTTGGTTGTTTTTCCAGACTCTTTTGTGTAGTCTTCCAAAGGCGCTATTTGCCTTGGCGAGTCTGTTGTCTATCTCATTGTCGATCCTTGCATCTGATGAAATAGTGCAGCCGAGATAGGTAAACTGGTTGACCGTTTTGAGTTTTGTGTGCCCGATGGAGATGTGGGGGGGCTGGTAGTCATGGTGGGGAGCTGGCTGATGGAGGACCTCAGTTTTCTTCAGGCTGACTTCCAGGCCAAACATTTTGGCAGTTTCCGCAAAACAGGACGTCAAGCGCTGAAGAGCTGGCTCTGAATGGGCAACTAAAGCGGCATCGTCTGCAAAGAGTAGTTCACGGACAAGTTTCTCTTGTGTCTTGGTGTGAGCTTGCAGGCGCCTCAGATTGAAGAGACTGCCATCCGTGCGGTACCGGATGTAAACAGCGTCTTCATTGTTGGGGTCTTTCATGGCTTGGTTCAGCATCATGCTGAAGAAGATTGAAAAGAGGGTTGGTGCGAGAACACAGCCTTGCTTCACGCCATTGTTAATGGAGAAGGGTTCTGAGAGCTCATTGCTGTATCTGACCCGACCTTGTTGGTTTTCGTGCAGTTGGATAATCATGTTGAGGAACTTTGGGGGACATCCGATGCGCTCTAGTATTTGCCAAAGCCCTTTCCTGCTCACGGTGTCGAAGGCTTTGGTGAGGTCAACAAAGGTGATGTAGAGTCCTTTGTTTTGTTCTCTGCACTTTTCTTGGAGCTGTCTGAGGGCAAAGACCATGTCAGTGGTTCCTCTGTTTGCGCGAAAGCCGCACTGTGATTCTGGGAGAATATTCTCAGCGACACTAGGTATTATTCTATTTAGTAGAATCCTAGCGAAGATTTTGCCTGCAATGGAGAGCAACGTGATTCCCCTGTAGTTTGAGCAGTCTGATTTCTCGCCTTTGTTTTTGTACAGGGTGATGATGGTGGCATCACGAAGATCCTGAGGCAGTTTACCTTGGTCCCAACAAAGATTGAAAAACTCATGCAGTTTGGCATGCAGAGTTTTGCCGCCAGCCTTCCAGACTTCTGGGGGGATTCCATCCATACCTGCTGCTTTGCCACTTTTCAGTTGTTCGATTGCCTTATATGTCTCATCCAGGGTGGGAACCTCATCCAGCTCTAGCCTTAGGGGCTGTTGAGGGAGCTGGAGCAGGGCGGAATCTTGGACTGAGCGGTTGGTACTGAAAAGAGATTGGAAGTGTTCTGACCATCGGTTGAGGATGGAGATCTTGTCGCTGAGGAGGACTTTGCCGTCTGAGCTGCGCAGCGGGCTTTGGACTTGGGGTGAGGGGCCGTACACAGCCTTTAGAGCCTCGTAGAAACCCCTGAAGTCGCCAATGTCCGCGCTGAGCTGGGTTCGTTTGTTGAGGCTAGTCCACCACTCATTTTGGATCTCCCGGAGTTTGCGCTGAAGATGGCTGCATGCGCGACGGAAGGCTTGTTTCTTCTCTGGACAGGACGGCTTGTTTCTTCTCTGGACAGGACGGCTTTGTAAGGTGAGCCTGGTGGGCAGCTCGCTTCTTTGCCAGCAGCTCCTGGATTTCCTGGCTGTTTTCGTCAAACCAGTCCTTGTTTTTCCTGGAGGAGAAGCCCAGTACCTCTTCAGTGGATTGCAGTATGGTAGTCTTCAACTGATCCCAGAGGGTTTCAGGGGACGGGTCCGTGAGGCGGTTTGCATCGTCGAGCTTTGCTGTGAGGATTGCCTGGAAGTTTCCTCTCGCTTCGTCTGACTGCAGGTTTCCAACATTGAACCTCTTTCTGGGGGCTTTATTGTTCCTGGGCTTTGGCTTGAAGTGAAGGTTGAGCTTGCAGCGAACCAGCCGGTGGTCAGTGTGGCATTCCACACTAGGCATGACCCTGGTGTGGAGCACATCTCGTTTGTCACTTTCTCGCACCAGGATGTAGTCCAGGAGGTGCCAGTGTTTGGATCGGGGATGCATCCAGGTGGTCTTAAGGCTGTCCCTCTGCTGAAAAAGGGTGTTTGTAATGACAAGCCGCTGTTCTGCGCAGAGCTCCAACAGGAGGCGCCCATTGTCGTTGCACTTGCCGACGCCATGCTTGCCCAGGATTCCTGGCCAGGTTTCTGAGTCTTTGCCGACACGAGCGTTGAAGTCGCCCAGGATGACAACCTTGTCGGCTGTAGGGGTGCGTTGGATGAGGTTGCGCAGGTCAGTGTAGAACTTGTCCTTTTCTGCTGGTTCCGCCTGGAGGGTTGGAGCATAGACACTGATGAGGGTGATGTGACGCTTGTTTTGAAGGGGGAGTCGCATGGACATGATTCGGTACGAGAGGCCTGTCGGAAGGTTTTCGAGTTTGGAGGCAACGAAGCTCTTGACCATGAAGCCTACACCAGGTAGGCGTCGTTCATCCGAAGGCTTGCCAGACCAGTAGAGTGTGTAGCCCGCGCCGCGTTCTTGGAGGCTGCCTACATCTGCCAGGTGGACTTCACTGAGAGCGGCTATGTCGATGTCAAGTCTGAGGAGTTCATGTGCAATGAGGGCAGACCGACGTTCAGGTCGGTGGCTGTCAGTCTTGTCTAGCATGGTTCTGATGTTCCAGCATGCTAGCTTGAGTTTGTGAGCATCTTTTGAGGGGGAGGATGTGGAGGGGGAGGACGTGGAGGGGGAGGACGTGGAGGGGGAGGACGTGGACCTGTCCTCGGGCCTGCGCAAAGGAGCTTTTAGGTGGAGTGCAGTGCGCGCAGTATTGGCCCCACCCTTTACACCCATGGTTTGTGTGCCGTGGCCAAGCAAGCTGGGACGTGGCAGCGAGGTCCTTGGGTCGTAGGTTTTATATCGGAGTGGCCTTCTCCTATGCAGGTTTCTTACCCAGGCTGGAGGGGCCTGCCTCCCCTCCTAGGTCGGTCCATACTGCCCGGACCGGGGCCGAGGCCGCCGCAGCTCACCCTGTGCCTGGACTGGGGCCGCCGCCTCCCACTCTCTGCCCGGATCGGGGCCTCCGCCTGCCTCACACGACCGAGGCCGGGGCCGCCGTCTCCCCCTTGCTCCTGCCCGTATCGGGGCCGCCGCCGTCTACCCTTCGCCCGGACCGGGGCCGGGGCCGCTGCTGCTCTCCCTGTGCCCGGACTGGGGCTGCCGCCTCCCACTCCCTGCCCGGACCGGGGCCTCCGCCTGCCTCACTCGACCGAGGCCGGGGCCGCCGTCTCCCCCTTGCTCCTGCCCGTATCGGGGCCGCCGCCGTCTACCCTTCGCCCGGACCGGGGCCGGGGCCGCTGCTGCTCTCCCTCGCTGCTGCTCTCGGTCCAAATTAGATTACTTATAAATTACAAGAAATAAATGAAAATTTTGAAGAGTTTTATAAAAAATTATTTCAGTCAGAATTGTTAAAAGATGATGTAATAGAAGATTCTGTGTTTTTTTCAGCTCTTGCTCTTGCAGGGCTGAGAGCTTGCTTGTTTTTAGAATCAGCAGACATAAGCTAAATTCCATCGAGGGGCCAGAGATGCTGTTATCTGAAGAAAGGACATTGGTACACCAAAAACATTTAATCTTCCTGCTTGTTTTGGTCACAGACTGTCAGATGCCTAGCCTTGATGCAAAAGTGATAAGCTGAAAATTATGTTACTAGTTAGAAACCTAGTATACTAGCTTGCTTATCTTTCTTGCTGTGCTGGGAATAGATGCTTGGGTAAGCAGTTTTTGGGTAATATAAGTCAAGGTCCTGCTGCTGAAGTTAAAGAGACTCTCCGAGAGGTGGCAACATCTCTCAGCAAGAAGAAGAACTTCTCGAGTCCAGCCAACGTCCCGGTCAGGGGAGGTGGAGAAGCTGCTACCGGCGCCCTGACAACATACTACAAGTGTGGAGTCGTTGCCTCGCTTCGGCAGTTGGGACCAGTCCAAGCCTTGATAAGTATAGTTGGGAAGGGCTTGCATTGTGAAATCAGCTTTTGAATTAGTAATAAACATTTGTATAAACTGAACTGCTCTTGGTGTGTGTGTGTCTATTTTCTTTCGGTAGCTCAAACACTGTGACCAATCTAAAACGAACAAAGTGAGAGGTACAAGTTTACCCAAGACAGATGACAATAAAATAGATTTACCAAAATTAAATAATGGAAGATCAAAGTATTGGCCACTCTATTTTCTCAAAAGGAGGTTAAAGAAACATTGGGTTCATTACAAAATAATAAGTCTCTAGGAGAAGATTGCTCTCCCCATGAATTTTATAAAGCATTTAAAGATTTATTAATTCCTCCATTTATGGAAGTATTAGAACAGGCGGCGGCCCCGATCCGGGCAGGAGCAAGGGGGAGGCGGCGGCCCCGGCCTCGGTCGAGTGAGGCAGGCGGAGGCCCCGGTCTGGGCAGAGAGTTGGAGGCGGTGGCCCAAGTCAGGGCACAGGGAGAGCAGCGGCGGCCTCAGCCCCGGCCTAGGAGGGGAGGCAGACCCCTCCAGCACGGGCAAGAAACCTGCATAGGAGAAGGCCACTCCGATATAAAACCTACGACCCAAGGACCTCGCTGCCACGTCCCAGCTTGCTTGGCCACGGCACACGAACCATGGGTGTAAAGGGTGGGGCCAGTACTGCGCACACTGCACTCCACCTAAATGCTCCTTTGCGCAGGCCAGTGGACAGGTCCACGTCCTCCCCCTCCACGTCCTCCCACTCAAAAGATGCTCACAAACTCAAGCTAGCATGCTGGAACATCAAAACCATGCTAGACAAGGCTGACAGCCACCGACCTGAACGCCGGTCTGCCCTGATTGCACATGAAATCCTCAGACTTGACATCGACAAAGCCGCTCTCAGTGAAGTCCGCCTGGCAGATGTAGGCAGCCTCCAAGAACGCGGCGCGGGCTACACACTCTACTGGTCTGGCAAGCCTTTGGATGAACGATGCCTATCTGGTGTAGGTTCATGGTCAAGAACTCCATTGCCTCCAAACTCGAAAATCTTCCGACAGGCCACTCGGACCGAATCATCTCCATGCGACTCCCCCTTCAAAACAAGCGTCGCATCACCCTCATCAGTGTCTATGCTCCAACCCTCCAGGCAGAACCAGCAGAAAAGGACAAGTTCTACACTGACCTGCGCAACCTCATCCAACGCACCCCTACAGCTGACAAGGTTGTTATCCTTGGCGACTTCAACGCTCGCGTCGGCAAAGACTCAGAAACCTGGCCAGGAATTCTGGGCAAGCATGGCGTCGGCAAGTGCAACGACAATGGGTGCCTCCTGTTGGAGCTCTGCGCAGAACAACGGCTTGTCATTACAACACCCTTTTTCAGCAGAGGGACAGCCTGAAGACTACCTGGATGCATCCCCGATCCAAACACTGGCACCTCCTGGACTACGTCCTGATGCAAGAAAGAGACAAACGAGATGTGCTCCACACCAGGGTCATGCCCAGTGCGGAATGTCACACTGACCACCGGCTGGTTCGCTGCAAGCTCAACCTTCACTTCAAGCCAAAGCCCAGGAACAGTAAAGCCCCCAGAAAGAGGTTCAATGTTGTAAACCTGCAGTCAGACAAAGTGAGAGGAAACTTCCAGGCAAACCTCACAGCAAAGCTCGACGATGCAATCCGCCTCACGGATTCGTCCCCTGAAACCCTCTGGGATCAGTTGAAGACTACCATACTGCAATCCACTGAAGAGGTACTGGGCTTCTCCTCCAGGAAAAACAAGGACTGGTTCGACGAAAACAGCCAGGAAATCCAGGAGCTGCTGGCAAAGAAGCGAGTTGCCCACCAGGCTCACCTTACAAAGTTGTCCTGTCCAGAGAAGAAACAAGCCTTCCGTCGCGCATGCAGCCATCTTCAGCGCAAACTCCGGGAGCTCCAAAATGAGTGGTGGACTAGCCTCGCCAAGCGAACCCAGCTCAGTGCGGACATTGGCGACTTCAGGGGTTTCTACGAGGCTCTAAAGGCTGTGTACGGCCCCTCACCCCAAGTCCAAAGCCTGCTGCGCAGCTCAGACAGCAAAGTCCTCCTCAGCGACAAGATCTCCATCCTCAACCGATGGTCAGAACACTTCCAATTTCTTTTCAATGCCAACCGCTCAGTCCAAGAATCCGCCCTGCTCCAGCTCCCTCAACAGCCCCTAAGGCTAGAGCTGGATGAAGTCCTCACCCAGGATGAGACATATAAGGCAATCGAACAACTGAAAAGTGGCAAAGCAGCAGGTATGGATGGAATCCCCCCAGAAGTCTGGAAGGCTGGCGGCAAAACTCTGCATGCCAAACTGCATGAGTTTTTCAAGCTTTGTTGGGACCAAGGTAAACTGCCTCAGGATCTTCGTGATGCCACCATCATCACCCTGTACAAAAACTAGGCGAGAAATCAGACTGCTCAAACTACAGGGGAATCACGTTGCTCTCCATTGCAGGCAAAATCTTCGCTACGATTCTACTAAATAGAATAATACCTAGTGTCGCCGAGAATATTCTCCCAGAATCACAGTGCGGCTTTCGCGCAAACAGAGGAACTACTGACATGGTCTTTGCCCTCAGACAGCTCCAAGAAAAGTGCAGAGAACAAAACAAAGGACTCTACATCACCTTTGTTGACCTCACCAAAGCCTTCAACACCATGAGCAGGAAAGGGGTTTAGCAAATACTAGAGCGCCTCGGATGCCCCCCAAAGTTCCTCAACATGGTTATCCAACTGCACAAAAACCAACAAGGTCGGGTCAGATACAGCAATGAGCTCTCTGTACCCTTCTCCATTAACAATGGCATGAAGCAAGGCTGTGTTCTCGCACAAACCCTCTTTTCAATCTTTTTCAGCATGATGCTGAACCAAGCCATGAAAGACCTCAACAATGAAGACGCTGTTTACATCCGGTACCGCACGGATGGCAGTCTCTTCAATCTGAGGCGCCTGCAAGCTCACACCAAGGCACAAGAGAAACTTGTCCGTGAACTACTCTTTGCAGACGATGCCGCTTTAGTTGCCCATTCAGAGCCAGCTCTTCAGCGCTTGACGTCCTGTTTTGCGGAAACTGCCAAAATGTTTGGCCTGGAAGTCAGCCTGAAGAAAACAGAGGTCCTCCATCAGCCAGCTCCCCACCATGACTACCACCCCCCCACATCTACATTGGGCACACAAAACTCAAAACAGTCAACCAGTTTACCTATCTCGGCTGCACCATTTCATCAGATGCAAGGATCGACAACGAGATAGACAACAGACTCGCCAAGGCAAATAGCGCCTTTGGAAGACTACACAAAAGAGTCTGGAAAAACAACCAACTGAAAAACCTCACAAAGATAAGCGTATACAGAGCCGTTGTCATACCCACACTCCTGTTCGGCTCCGAATCATGGTTCCTCTACCGGCATCACCTACGGCTCCTAGAACGCTTACACCAGCGTTGTCTCCATTCCATCCTCAAAATTCATTGGAGCGCTTTCATCCCTAACGTCGAAGTACTCGAGATGGCAGAGGTCGACAGCATCGAGTCCACGCTGCTGAAGATCCAGCTGCGCTGGGTGGGTCACGTCTCCAGAATGGAGGACCATCGCCTTCCCAAGATCGTGTTATATGGCGAGCTCTCCACTGGCCACCATGACAGAGGTGCACCAAAGAAAAGGTACAAGGACTGCCTAAAGAAATCTCTTGGTGCCTGCCACATTGACCACTGCCAGTGGGCTGATATCGCCTCAAACCGTGCATCTTGGCGCCTTACAGTTCGGTGGGCATCAACCTCCTTTGAAGAAGACCGCAGAGCCCACCTCACTGACAAAAGGCAAAGGAGGAAAAACCCAACACCCAACCCCAACCAACCAATTTTCCCCTGCAACCGCTGCAACCGTGTCTGCCTGTCCCGCATCGGACTTGTCAGCCACAAACGAGCCTGCAGCTGACGTGGACATAAATCTCCATAAATCTTCGTCCGCGAAGCCAAGCCAAAGAACAGGTGGTAGAGATGAATGAGTTCCCAGAATCATTTAAAATAGTGATTTCAAAAAAAGATCCTTTGAAACCATAATCATATAGATCTATTTTATTGTTAAATTCAGATTATAAAATATAGATCAAACTGGATTGTTAAAAAAAAGGAAATTGGCAGATAATGTAACAAAGTTAATGAGTATAATACATTTAACACGGTTAAGAGAAGAACCTGGGTAGTAGTTACTTTAGAGGCTGAAAAGGCATTTGATAGACAGGAATAGGATTTTTTATTTAAAGTCTTAGGAAAATTTAGAATAGCACACACATTTATATATTGGGTCAGATCTCTATAGAATAAACCTAAAGCGAAAGTGGTAACAAATGGGCAAATATCAAAATTTCTTTTAATGATTACATCAATTAGACAATGTTGTCCATTGTCATCTTCATTGTTTATTTTAGCAATATTTTGGCAGAGTTAATTAAACATTAATGATATTAAAGATTTTAAAGTAGACAGGAAAGAACATAAGATCAGTTTATTTGCAGATGATGTTATAAAATATTTGACTGAACAAGAAAGGTCATTATTTAAATTGTATTTAAGATTAAAAGAATATGGTGTAGTATCCGTTTACAAAAGAAATTGTGATAAAAGTGAAATAATGCTAAAAGTAATGGCAGATTTTGAGCAATGTAAAAGGGAAAGTCAGTTTAAATGGTAGAGAGATCCAATTAAATATTTAGCTATTAAAATCGACAGTAATTTACATAACTTATTTAAATTGAATTATACATCATTTAAGATTTACGGAAATGGAATAGGAATGGTTAATTGTATAAAAATGAATATATATCCATTAGTATAGAACTTATTTCAAATGTTATTTATACCATCAAAATTATTTCAAGAACTAAATAAGAATGTAAGGAAATTTATATGGAAAGGAAAAATGGAAAGAGTTGCATTAGAAAAATTAATTTGAAACTGAATTAGGAGGATTACAATTACCAAATTTTACAAATGACGGAGCAGCACAATTGAGGTTTCTTTTTTTTTCGAGAGAAGCCAGCATGGATTCGTATAGAAATGAATAAAATAGGAGAAGATTAATAAGAGAATTTTATATATTAATGGAATGATAAGTTGTTTATTGGAGATAGAGATATTCCTTGGTTTAAACATATTTTTAAAAATACATTTGGAAATGGGAATAAGTAATTTTCAGATACCAGGAATGATTTTGAATCAGAATGAATTTATTCCTTTTGCAATAAATAATAAATTTTTGGATATTTGGTTTAACAAAGGAATAAAGACATTAAAAGATTGTTTACAGGTTCAACTTTATTGGTATTTGAACAATTGAAAAGTAAGTATAGAATATAAAACAATACAATATTTTCTTATTATCAGTGAAAGGCATATTTAAGAGATAATTTAGTCCAGATTTGATATTACCTGAACAAAGTTATTTGGAACAATTAATCGCAGATATAAATATTAAAATGTTTATTTCAATTATGTATACAATTTTGCAAAAATAAATGTATAAGCTAGGAGTTCATAAGTCAAGACAAAGATGTGAGCAAGATTTAAAAATAGATATTCAAGAGGAAACAGTTAAAACTTTGTCAGGATACTCTAATACAATTAATGTCTGGTAATAGAATGGTACATTTTTTTCTTCCATCACCTATATCTTACTCCACAGAAATCAAATGGATTAAATTCCAATTTTTCAGATAAATTTTAAAATGTAATAGGTACTTTTTCTTTACATTTTATGTGGGAATGTTCAAGACCATTTTGGATAAAATTGGGTTTATTTATTTTTGGAAAGAATTATAAAAGTTAAGTTTCCTCAAGATCCAAATATTTTTTAACGGAAATATTTTAGACACAGAATTGAAATTAAATAAATATCAATGTGATGGAATATTTGGGAATGTTCTTGGGAGATAAACTGGGAAAATTAGAGTATGCACATACTTTAAAACAGGTCTTATTTGAAATACTGGAGATTTCATATCCACAGTACTTTGCGCACAATGGCTATGATTTCACAAGTGGCTGTTAATTGAAATGAATGAATGGACTATTGTCTTTAAAACCACAGCAAGAGACAGGCTGTCTCTTGATACCTATTTGCAGGAAGTTCACTACTGGGTTCTTGTTTACCAAAAAACAACAGATTAACCAAAAGACTGACTTCTATTGTTTGCTGGAGAAGTTCAGGTGTTTTTTACAAGAGAGAGAGGGAGAGAGTCACACAGGCTTCCTGCCAGTTTGAGTCTCAGAGTCTCAGAGAGAGAGAGAGAGAGAGAGAGAGAGAGAGAGAGAGAAGGGAGTCTTTGACTGTGTGTGAACTCTGTGATGACCTGAAAGAAAGAGGTTATCATCTGGAGAACTCAGATGGGGCAAGTTTCATCAGCAAAACATTGAGATGACTGATGGAAGGACATCAGTTGTGATGTCCTGGTACAACACATCTCTTTCTGAAAACCAACAAGAACCTTTGAGCACCAAAGCCTGGTGAACAGTATAAGAATTGCCTGCAACCAGTGAACTTGGAGGAATGAAAAGGGAGTTTGGAATGTGAACCAAAGAACTTTTCTGAACTTACACACACATTACACACATGTGCACTTTAAATTAGAAGGGGTTAAGTTAGGTAAAATAAGTTAATAGTGATCATTTAAAGTGTAATTCTGTTTTCATGTTTAAAGATAATTAAAATCAACTTTTGTTTAAGTAACCATTTGTCTTGGTGAATATCTATTGCTGCTGGGTTTTGTGGTCCTCTGGGCTCGTAACACTTAGAAGTCAGATGCATATTTGGGAGTGAATAGATGGCATACTGAAATAGGTAGTTGTATACCACTTGAAAAGATTACATAGAATTTATGTAATAAATTTGAAATTTTTCAAAAGATTTGGAAATCATATTTTCATATTGTAGGAATTGGGTTGTAATCACCCAACCTGAATCTCCAACTCCTAAAAATTAAGATATGTTAGATTTTATATGATAGTTTTAATAAGTTAAATAATATCCAGATGTTCTCTTTTTCTTCCTTTTTTTCCTTCTTTTCTATCAGGCTGTTGGGGTGAGGGGGAGGATGAGAGGGAAAAACTTTCAAAAATCACTATGTATTAATTTTTAATATTTTTGAACAAGAAATTTATGTACAAGTTTTAATGCACATGTGAAATTAAATAAGAGTTTCCCTTGGGGATACCAATTCCCAACTGGTCATGCCAGACATGGAAAAGGGAAAACAATTGCAGAGGGACGCCTCTGCTGCTGAAATACAACAATGGGACCAAGAGGGCAGTCGTCAGGACTCATCAATGAGTCTTGACCCTCTGGGTCAAGTTTGTGTACCTGATGCATTCTTACCTAGACTTTTGACATAACTGCATTCCCTCACCCATGCTTGAAAGGAGGGAATGGTGAGAATGATAAAAGAGACATGGGGCCACCCTAAAATTCACCAGGAAGCATGACGACAGGCTTCTGAGTGTAGAAGTTGTCAGAGAGATAATCCCTGGTAAACCCATCCAAGCACCAGTTGGAACTATGCCATCAGAAACGTTTGAATACATTCAGGTAGATTTGAAATGCTGCAAGGTCCATTGCTGTATATATTGCTTGGTAATGTTAGATTTGTTTAGTAGGTGAATTGGTCTTGCCGACCATGAATTATGCCGCTAAAACAATGGTTACATTACTATTATGGGAGGTAATTCGAAGGTCTGGCCTCACCACAACTATTAGTTCAGACAATGGTCCACATTTTATTGCTGCTATTAACATTGTGATTATTTTAAGATACAACAATTTAACTGTGTTCACCACCCCCAAGCATCAGGTAAAATGGAAAAAGTGAATGGTGAGTATTGAAAAATAAAATAACAAAGTTAATGGGAGAAATGGGTCAAAGTTGAATCAAGGTGCTGCCCTTAGCGCTATTTAAAATTAGGGTAACATGGCAAGTCAATAAGAACCAAGTAAGGAGAGCCAAGTAACCTTGAACCTACATGCTCTAAATGATGAAATTGTAACCTAGGTTCAAAGACTTACTGCTGCAGTCAGTTTTGCATTCACAAGTAAAGGAGACCCAAAGGCCCCAGAAGGAAAAGGTTGGGCAATCGATGGAAAAGACCATTCCAAGTACTGCTTACTACACCTACACCAGTGAAAGTAGAAGGGCACCCCCGCTGGATACACATGACAAACTCTAAAAGAGTCAACGCCACAGTGCCCCCTCGATCCCTTCAAGGATGAAGATGCTTATCCAACGTGGACTGGCTTGCTTGATATTTTCTTGGATCTCAATTTGTTTATTCAAATGCATAATTTGTTGCATGGTAACAATTATCCAGTTTCAATATCAGTAAGATCTCTGTTTGCGGTTACCCACACAGACAAGCATTTTCTAGATGTAGTCAAAGAAGGAACCGAAGGAAGCTGCAAGGAACATGAGGGGTTCCTCTTGGTGGGAGGCAGGGAGCATTGTTGGGCTTTTGGTCAGCCCTACTCTAATTGCTTGCCAGGAACATGTGAAAAAGGTTATTGGGTATTGAGCAGTAAAGCATGGTATGGGAATGTAATTTTGGGAAACCAGTTAAAAGAAAACAAGATCAGGGCATGAGTTACCCTGCTCGCCATGATGGTATGGGCTGTGCCTACTTGAGGATAAATGTAACTCACACTTATCCTTACATAGAAAAGACTTGCCAGGCTAGAGAGTGTAAGGTCCAATAAGGCAGGTTACACTGTAAGTGTTGAAAGGAAAGCTGCCTATCCATGACTCAAAAGCATCAGCTTGTTTAGTAATGGAAAACATCTGACTAGGGGAAAAGCTACTTGTACATCAGCATAAGGACCCAATTATCCAGTTTGTCCACAAATTCCCAAGAGATGACAAAGGTTATGTGTTTCTTCTTTCGCCCTAAAGCAACTGCCAATGTATGTGCTGTTGGAATGATTGGTCCTGTTTCCGTACCATGCCCTGTTAATGCCCATGTTAAAATTCAAATAGTTGCCTGCTCTATGTGCTGAGCTTTGGAGGATTGGAAGAACCCAGTGATGCTGAGATTGCCAGTTGGATACAGAATCTTGGGTCCCTGACCTTTGGTGGTACTGCTGGTGTGATAGTAATGAACAACCATAATTAATCTTATGTGTGGCTTAACGTTTCTGAAACATCCAAAGCAATGGACGAAATAAATCAGGAACTCTTCAAGCACCACCTTTATGCCTAACAGAAAGGATTTGCCCAACAGAATAGATATACCCTTGATTACCTTCTAGCCCTTCAGGGAGAAGGGAGAGTCTGCACCATTGTAGGTGACAAGTGCATTACTGGGATACAGGACCATTCCCAGAACATCATAGAGCACATAAATAATATGTTAATGGTCTCAATGAAAATTTGTCAGGATGGTGGTATCTGGGGAAGCATTGTTCACTATGGCAACATACTCCTGATTATTATTGTAGTTTTGCTCTTGCTACATTGTTTGCTGCCCATATGTAGGGACTTCTGATCCAATTGTGCCTTATAATTATCTTTCACATGATAAAAAGGAGGGAATGAAAGAGTCTTTAAAAATGTGTTGCAGTAGACATTGCTGATGATGCTGATGTCAAGGGATGAAGGGAAATGAAAAGACTACAAACAATTGTGCCAGTAGCCTGAAGCCATATAGATAAGGAATGAGATGTGGCCAGTATCTGCATGCTGTAATTGTACCTACATTCTTACATCCTTCTGCTGAACACTGAATTTCTCTTAAAATGTGAAAAAGAAATCCATGCATGGTGTGTGACTGTGACAGATTATGTTGTGTTTGTTTTATATATACATGTTTTTGGGAGATAAATTGTGGCAGGTTTTTTGTGTAAGTAACATACAAACACTTTAAAACAGATTTTATTTAAAATACTGGAGCTCTGCTCAAGGTAAGTCTTTGCAAAAGCTTTGGAGAGTGCCCAAGAGACTTCACTAATAGACTGTTGTTTACAAAAAGGTAACAAATGAAAGAAGTTGTCGGAGTTGCAGACTGTCTGGAGTGGAACTTGCTGTTCTAAGGGGATCATTTGGTTTTACAAGCAGATAGAGTATGAGAGAGACAGACAAACAGATCAGTTCTGCAGCACCAGGTGGGACTGGAACAGGACAAGCTGGCAAGCTTGTAGAAAAGCCCATTTGGAAGACGGGTTGTGAGTTCTTAGTTCAGCCTGGTCAAAGCCCTTGTAGTTCGTGCAAGAGGAGAGGACTGGCTGTCTAATGTTTCGCTTGAAATAAGGAAAACAAAAAGGAACTCTGGGATGACCTGAAAGAAAGAGGTTATCATCTGGAGAACCCTGAGGGGGCAAGTTTCTTCGGCAAGACAATGAAGATGCTGATTAAAAAGGAATCAGCAACAAATCTCTCTCTGAAAACTGAAAAGAACTTTCCTGAGCGGTAACCATTTCCCTTTCAAACACCAAAGCTTGGTGAACTTTATAAATGTTAAATTCTGCGCACAGCATAAGAAATGCCCGCAACCAGTGAACTTGGAGGAATGAGAAGTAAGATTGGACTGTGAATCAAAGAACTTTTCTGAAAGTTCATTACATACATGTACCCTTAGAATTAGAAGGGGGTTAAATTAGGTTACTTAAGTCAATAGTGATAAATTAAAGTATGATTCTGTTTTCATGTTTAAAGATAATTAAAAGCAACTTTTGTTTAAGTAACCATTTGTCTTGGTGAATAACCGTTGCTGCTGGGTTATGGGGTCCTCTGGGCTTGTAGTGACAAAAACAGTATAAAAGATGTGAAATTCCAATTGTGAATTGAGTGGGTGTTCAGGATGGACATAGTGTAAGCAGAACACTATGCAATCTGTTCTGCCACTTCCATCTAGATGTAAGTTGATTACATCTAAGTTGCAAAACCCTTTTGTAACTAATTTGTAGCTTGTGTCTGTCAAAACAGCGGATTTTTACAGATGTGCCAATGTACAGAAAAGGCTATGGGAATCTGTAAAATTAGCCAGTGCCACCATGGCTTTCAGTCTCCACTCCATTAAGGGCCTCTGCAAGAGGCAGAATTTCGAGAAAGCAGCCTCTATCCAAAAGGACTCTCACCACCAAGGCCCTGCCCTTTTCTCACTGCTACCATTGGAAAGTAGGTACAGGTGCCTAAAGACACACCCTCAAGGTAACAAAAACAGCTCCTCAGCTCCGCCATCAGATTTCTGTGTGGACAATGAAACTATGAACACTTCCTAACTATTGTTGTTTTTGCACTAATTATTATTTTTAAATCTTGTATTTTGGAATTGTAATTTATAGCAATTTTGCACCTGTGATGCACAATACAGCTGCTGTGAAACAAATTTTGTGACACATTCATGACAATAAACCTGATTCTAATGATGGAAAAGGGTCAGAAACAAAACTCTGCAAAACATAAAGGGTCAAGAGCTGGGGGAAATTATGGAAAGAAGGGGCAATTACAGGGGGTAGGGGAGGAGAGGAATCAACCCATGTGATCACAAAAGACATGCAAAATAGAAACAATCATAGTCAGCACAGTCCATTCAGCCTTTCACAAAGCTCCTGGTTGATCTCGCAGCTCAGAGTCTTCCACCTTATTACCATATCTTCTGATTCAATGGGTGATTAACCAACTCCTCTGGGGATTAACAATCAATTTGGAAAGGAAATGTCCACCCATCTGAGATGTATGTGGCCAATTGCTATCCATGTAACAACTACAGCACAGAAACAGGCCAGTCCAAGCCAAACACCTTCTCCCACCTTGTTCCATTAACCCGCACCCATCCCATAACCTTCCACATCTCTCTCGTCCACATATATTTCAAACTTTTCCTTAAATATTAAAATTGAGCCTGCATCTACCACTTTGGCCAGAAGCTCATTCCACATGCCCACCACCCTCTGAGTGAAGAAAATCCCCCTCATGTTTCCCCAATACTTCTCCCCATTCAATCTCAATCCATATCCTCTTGTATGAATCGCCCCCACTCTCAATGGAAAAACCCTATTCACATTTACTCTATCTGTCCCCCTCATCATTTTGAATTCCCCTATCAAATCACCCCTTAATCTTCTACACTCCAGAAAATAAAATCCTATTATAGGATTCCTGTTCCAGTCCCAGCTGCTGCTGCAGAACTGATCTGTCGGTCTGTTGCCTGTTTAACCTTTCCCTGTAACTCAAACATTGAAAACCAGGCAACATTCTTGTAAATCTTCTCTGCACACTATCTATTTTGTTGATATCCTTCCTATAATAATTTGGCGAACAAAACTGCACACAATATTCCAAATTTGGACTTACCAATTTCAACATTACATCTCAACTCCAGTACTCAATACTCTGATTTATGAAGGCCAACAGATCAAAAGCTGTCCTCACAACCCTATCTATATGTGACTCCACTTTCAGGGCATTATATACCAGAATTCCTAAATCCCTTTGTTCCACTGCACTCCTCAATTATTTACCATTTAACGTGTATGACCTTTGCTGGTTATTCCTACCAAAATGTAGCACCTCACATTTCTCAGTATTAAACTCCATCTGCCATCTTTCAGCCCACTCTTCTGGCCTAAAAAACAATTTTCCACCACTACTCTCTGGCATCTCCCATCCAACCACTGTTGAATGAATTTCACTAGTTCAACATTAACACCTAATGATTAAGTAACCACTTATGCAGAACCTTGTCAAAGACCTTAGTAAAGTTCACATAGAAAACATCCTCACCCTTCCCTTCATCAACCTTCTTAGTAACCTCCTCAAAAAATTCTAAAAGATTTGTTAAATGTGATCTACCATGCACAAGATTACGTTTACTACTCCTAATCAGCCCCTGTCTATACAAATAATTATATATTCCATCTCTAAGAACACTTATGGCGGCCCACAATTGCGGAGATCGGGCCGGCACATCGCGCGGACAAGGACGGAGATCACAAAAGCGACTCCCAGGACAACACAGGGTAAAAGCTGGAGCAGTACAAGACCAGCAGCCCTAAAATGGATCTGACCAAGCTGCCCAGCTAACATCAATACAGGCTGGGGAAGAAGGGTATTCAAATACAAGAACGTTCCCACCCGGTATTGTTAATCATGCAGCTGATGTCAGCCAATCAAACAAACAGCAGTATAAAAGAAGCCTTTCCAGCCTCAATAAATCTCAGAGCTTAACCTCCCACACTGCGAATGTGTGTGTTTCTTTTGTAGCAGTCGGCTACAATTGGTGACCCTGACGGTTTAGAAGGAATCTAAACCTAGCGATGGAGAATGAAGCAGCAATCAGCACAGTCAGCCTGAAACTCCCGACCTTCTGGACAGTTCGACCCGGCATGTGGTTCGACCAGGCGGAGGTTCCAGATCCGGGGCATCGCAGCAGAGACCACCTGGTACTACCATGTGGTCAGCGCCCTGGATCTGCAGACTGCAGATAGAGTGGCCAACTTTATCCACAGGCCACCATCGGAAGGCACTTATATAGCCTTCAAAGAGCTATTAACCAAGACATTCGCATGTTTGCTCCACCTGAATAGGCTGGGAGACAGATCCCTGTCGGCACTCATCACTGAGATGCTGGCCCTCCTGGGAGATGAGCAGCCTGGCATCATGTTCGAGCAGGCGTTCCTGGAAAAGGACCTGACCTGGGACGACGAATCCGCATGTGCGTTTGTGGAAACCAAGGAAGCCCTGGCCAAAGCTGCACTCCTGACCCACCCCAGACCAGATGCACCCACAGCCCTCACAGTCGATGCTTCAGGAACAGCGATTGGTGGAGTTCTGGGGCAGCAGATAGAAGAAAGTTGGTACCCACTAGCTTTCTTCAGCAAACATCTGTGCCCCCCCTGAACTAAAGTGCAATGCTTTCGATAGAGAGCTGCTGGCGCTGTACTTAGCCATCTGCCACTTCCGGTACTTCCTTGAGGGAAGGGCTTTCACAGACCACAAACCACTGACTTTTGCCCTGGCTAAAATCTTCGATCACTGGTCAGCCTGCAACAGAGACACTTGTCTTACATCTCGGAGTATACTACCGATGTCAGGCATATCTCGGGCAAATACAACGTGGTTGCGGATGCCTTGTCAAGACACAGCATCCACACCCTGGTCAACGGTCTGGACTTCGCAGCACTGGCAGAGGCACAGCAGCAGCGAGATCCTGCAGTACAGGCCTTCGGCTTCAGGACATTCCAATTGGCACAGGTACTACTACCCTCCTTTGTGACGTGGCCACCGCGCAGGTTCGACCTATTGTCCCAACGGCATGGACAAGTTTTTGACTCCATTCACTGGCTGGTACACCCATCCATGAGGACTACGGTCTGGCTGGTGGCCAGCAAGTATGTGTGGCATGGATTGCAGAAACAAGTCCGGGGGTGGGCCGAGGCCTGTATGCAGTGTCAAACAGCCAAAGTGCAGTGACACACCAAGGTCCCACCACAGCCTTTCGAGCCAACAGAATGCAGGTTTGACCACATACCTGTTCACAGTGGTCGACGGCTTCACCTGGTGGCCAGAAGCAATTCCCCTGGCTGATACATCCATCAGGTCCTGTTCCAAGCACTCCTCTTGTCCTGGATTGCAAGATTCGGACTGCCACAGCACATCACGTCTGATTGAGGCACACAGTTCACCTCCAGTTTGTGGAACAACATTGCCAACCTGTGGGGCGCTCAGCTACACCATACGACGGCATACCACCCACAACCCAACGACATGGTAGCGCATTTCCACAGGCACCTCAAGACTGCCCTCATGATCAGACTCAAGGGCCCCAACTGGGTGGATGAGCTACCATGGGCACTACTGGGCATCAAAACAGCGCAGAAAGAAGACCTCCACGCATCCTCCGCTGAACTCATCTATGGACCCACACTCACAGTTCCTGGGGATTTTGTTCCACAGGCCAGAGTACAGCAGGGGGAGACAACCACCTTCCTGGACAGGCTGCGCGAAAAGGTCGGTAACCTGGCTCTGAACCCACCCTCCAGACACAGACAAGCCAAGTCTAACATCCCCAAAGAACTCAAGGACTATGAGTACGTGTTTGAACACAGAGTACCCCACTGTTCACCACTGCAGAAGCCATACAAAGGTCCCTTTCAAGTCATCTGGAACATCCGATGGTAAACCAGAGGTCTTCACTACAGATAGACTCAATCAAGCCTGCCCACACAGACCCAGCTGAAGCCCTGGAGACACCAACACCCCAACATAGAGGCAGACCAGAAAAATCTTTGGGGACTATACCTACGGACACTATAGACTGTAACACCGGTTCTGGGAGGGGTCATGTGGCGGCCTGCAATTGTGGAGATCGGGCCAGCATCTCTTGGTGCCTGCCACATTGACCACCGCCAGTGGGCTGATAACGCCTCAAACCGTGCATCTTGGCGCCTCACAGTTTGGCGGGCAGCAACCTCCTTTGAAGAAGACCGCAGAGTCCACCTCACTGACAAAAGGCAAAGGAGGAAAAACCCAACACCCAACCCCAACCAACCAATTTTCCCCTGCAACCGCTGCAATCGTGTCTGCCTGTCACGCATCGGACTTGTCAGCCACAAACGAGCCTGCAGCTGACGTGGACTTTTTACCCCCTCCATAAATCTTCGTCCGCGAAGCCAAGCCAAAGAAAGAATTGGACATGCTGTGGAGTAAAATATTATTATTTTGGAAAGCAACAGATGAAGGAACTCTGAAGATTAGGTCTGGTGCCACAGTCTGAGTGCAGTTTGCTGTTCTAAGAGGGTCATGTGGTTTTCTCAGAGAGAGGGAGAGAAAGAATTCAATTCTACAGTTCAGCAGCAGCGGGGACTGGAACATGACAAGCTGGCAAGCTTGTGGACAAACCCCATTTTGGCTGTGAGTTTAGTTCTCCCTGGTCAAAGTCCTTGTCGTCTATACAAGAGGAGAAGACTGTCTGCATAATATTTCACGAAATAAAGGGGAAAAAAAGGAATTCTGGTGACCTGAAAGAAAGAGGTTATCATCTGGAAAAATCTTGATGGGGCAAGTTTCTTCAGCAAGCTGATCTGAAGGAATCAGTTGTGGGTGTCCAATGAGAAACAAATCTCTCTCTGAACAACAACAAGAATCTTTCTGAGCAGTAACCAAAGCCTGGTGAAATTCATAAATGTTAAATTATGTGCACAGTATAAGAATTGCCTGCAACCAGTGAACTTGGAGGAGTGAGAAGTGAGATTGGACTACGAATCAAATAACTTTTCTGAACGTACACACTCATTACATACATGAGCACTTAGAATTAGAAGAGTTACGTTAAGAGTAATAAGTTAAAGTTTGATCCTGTTTTCATATTTAAAGATAATTAAAAGCAACTTTAACCATTTGTCTTGGTGAATTTCAATTGCTGCTGGCTTTTAGGGTCCTCTGGGCTCATAATAAGGTCTAGAGCAGCAATTCTCAACCTTCCTTCCCACTCACATGCCACTTTAAGCAATCCCTAACCAATCACAGAGCACTGATGGCATAGGGATTACTTAAAGTATGTGAATGGAAAGAAAAACATTGAGAACCACTGGTTTTACCCTTGTCTGGGTCTGAGAATTCATCGTGAAAGAAAATAACCACATTGTGAGTAAAAAGGCCTGAAGATACAATGTTTAAAAGCGCTTTATGATTATTTCTGAATTGAGAATTTAAGACCTTCAAGCAAGACTAAAATGATGCTGAGCTCTTAAAGATAACTTTTCAGAGTGGGACTTTAATTATACACACACAGATTTACATTTGCGCATAGTAGGTTTAAGTAAGTTTAGAGATTAATCACATAACTTCTCACTTCTTTAATCAAAAACTATTATTTTGAATTTACTATTGTCTGGTGAATTTCCCATTGCTATTCCTGTGTTAGTGCTACCAAAGTCTCTTTAATTCCAAAAATAATTAAAACGATGTTAATTCGTAACATATTTGGGGGCTCGTCTAGTTTCGCTCGTGTGAGAGCTCCTGGGATAAAAACCAAAGATTTGAGCTTAATGAGCACTTACTTGATTTATAAATTCAATTTGTTTGGTTAAAAATCTTTTTGAAGCTAATTAAAAGGTTTATTGTGTGGGTGGATAAACAACAGCAATGGGTTTTGGTAAATGTCTGGTAATGCCAATCTGTGTAGATTTAAAAGTAGAGACTTGGTCAGATGCTGCAGAATTTGTAGACGAGAATATTTTATACCCCAAAACTAAGAATGGGCCAAGTGAAGCTTTCAAAACTTTGTCAGATTCAGTAAAAAGTATAGATGAGTATGTTTTGAAAACAAAACTTATGTGTGGGCAAACTGAAATTGTCCAAATGGATATTAAAAAGGAATCACCAAACTTTTCAGATATGAAAAAGGTGTGAAAGGAGGAGTTGTTGCTTATGGCTAAGGAGTTGAAACTTATGGAGGTAAAAGTGTTGATGGAAAAAAAGTGATTCAGAAAATTATGGCTGACTACAGTGTAAAGAGGGTATTTTTGATGAGAAAGAGTTAAACTTTTTTGAGAAATGATCTCTTGAACATCAATTACAGCTGATGGGGCATGAACTTGAGAGAGAAATGGAAGTTGGAAGAAGAGAGAAAAACAGGGGGAAGAAAGATAAATAGAGATTAGAGGGAGAGAAGGAGATAGAAAAAACGATTTGAGGGAAAGAGAGATGGAAAAATTAAGATTGGAGGAGACAAAGGCAAAGGAAATTTGAGGTAGAGGAAGCCACGAAACAAAGGGAATTTGAGAGAAACTGCGTTTCTGAAAAATTCAGTTAAAGTTACAGATGGTTATGTTAAAGCCAAGTGAAACTTTTCAAAAGGAACAAAATTCTGATACATTTGCAGACAATTATCACAATGTGAAATTTGTACCCATAATACCCTTTCAATGAAGCACCAAAATAAGGTAGGAAATAAATGGGGTAAACCTTTTGATTCATTTTGTAATTATTGTAAGAAAGCTGGACGTGTGGTAGCTAAATGTTTTTTTTCTTGAAGAGAAAGAGCATGAACTATTAGCACCAGAAACTTGTGTTAATAGAGGTGAAATACAGAGAAGTTAAAAAGGAATTCATTTTTAACAGGAGATAAGGTTGTCTCTCCAAATAAATAGTGGGGAAAAAGCTGTGCAACCCAAGCTAAAAGTTATCTAAGTCCTTGGCCAGTGAAGAAAATACTGTACAAATTGATTTCAAGAAATTTGCAAGATACAGGAACATAAAGAATGAGTATGTCAGGTCCTGAAAGAAAGAGGCAGTGATTCAAAACAAACAAGCTGACAGATGCAGAAGCAAATTGATTGTGAGATCAAAGAGAAACTGTGAATCAACAGTCACTTAAAAATATTTATTTGGTTAAGTCAGAATTCTGATTCTGATTTTAAACTTGAAAGTAGTGACAGTGAAAATAGTGATGTCCAAAATGATTAAAAAGTTTGTGTTAGTGCAGAGCAGATTCAAAATTAATAGAAAAACAAAATGAAAACAGTGGTCTTGCTAAATTTAGAGAGAAGACACTCTCTGGTGAAGAAGTTAAGAAAATGCCAGTTGGATATTATTTCAAAGGTTTATTAATGAGAAAATTTTGGTGAAGTGAGATTATTGCTAATGAAGAATGGGTTGTAGTCACCAAGTTGTAGTTCCTAAAGCCTATAGAGATGAGATTTTGAACATGGGTCATAAAATGGTTTTTGGTGGGCACCTTGGGGTAAAGGAAACTACCTACAAAATTATGAAACTAACTGGGACACGACCCACTACACAAAGTGGCTGACAAATAATGCAACCACGCAGACCCTGCAGGGACAAACAACCTTCATCCCACTTGACCACCTGCACGATGGGAAATGAGCAACAGTGGGAAACATCACCCAACCGGAGGTCGGTGCTGCCGTGACATCACTCCTGTCATCAGCAGCCAGGAGAGAATATAAGCAGAGCTGCCAGTGCAATAAATCAGTTTTCAACTTCATGTCCTCATGTGTTCGTCTTCTTTCTACATTTCACGGTAGTGTGCAAGCTACATTGGTAACCCTGGCAAGTCCAACTGGCAGATGGATCCGAAGATGACAGACCATGCAGTTCTTCACAGGGTTTTGTTGATTCTGTCAACTTTCTGGGCATCGCAGCCACATGTTAAAACGGGCTGAGGCCCAGTTCCACCTTCGACAGATAAACACCAACGACAGATGTCACCACTAAGTGGTGAGCTCACTTGAGCAGGACACAGCAGCAAGGGTCACTAATTTCCTACAGCAGCCTCAAGAGCAAGGCAAATACGATGGCCTCAAGGAGCTATTAACCTGCACCTTTGGGCTCTCACGGTGTGAACGCGCCAAACGATTATTGCATATGGATGGTTTGGGGGGACAGAGCCCCATCCGCCCTCATGAGAAATGCTCGCACTTGCTGGGAGAGACAAACCTTGCCTACTTTTCGAGCGGATTTCCCTGGAGCAGCTGTGTTGGGCACTATCAGTACCCCCAATAATGATACAGAGAGAAGACTGAGGGGAATGAAAGGCTTTATTGAGCTAGAGACTGTTGGCCCAGGTCCAGGCTAGGAAAATGAGCAGGAAGGAGAGGGGACTTGATCTTTATGGCCTGGAGTCACATGGGCAGGACTAAGAGATTAGCTAAGGCAGGGAGACACCAGGGCGGGCCAGTCAATGCATTGAGTCATGTCACCACATTCACCCCACCTTTTAAAAAAAACAACAAAACCTGGAGGCAATAACAGCAGCAATTTAACAAAGCAACAATACAGCAGAATTCAACATTCAATATACAAAGTGACAGGAGAAGCGGACGCCCCGACCGGCTAGAGGTTGAGCCACACAGATGGCCTCCTCTGTCTGCCGGACCGCCGGGGAACTGGCATGTTCGTACGGTGCTCCTCCAGAGAGGGGGCCAACAGGGGAGTATCCGCTGCAGGAACTGTGGGGGTTGGGGTGCTGGAGGTGGACTCCTGGAGTGTTGGGGGGTCCTCCGCAGCTGCATGAGTAGAGGCCTGGAAGTCCGGCTGCAGGACTCCAGGGCTGTGCTTGGATGTGGCACCATTGGGTCCGTGGCGTGGTCAGAAGGCAATAAGGCAGTCTCGAGGTCTCCAGCCCTTGCCAGGTCTCGTATGGGCACAGTGTCCTTATAGCCGTCCAAGTACCTCACAAATGCGTATTGTGGGTTTGTATGTATGAGATGCACCCTGAGGGAGAACCAGCCAGTTCATACAGTCATATCACCACAAGCTGCCTGAGGATATCCAATCTTTGCTCGCTGACGAAGACTTCAGCAACCCCAGGCAAGTCGCAGCCCTGGCAGACATGCTCTTGACAGCTAAGAAAAAAAAATGGCGCCTCGGTGGAGCAGATCGCTAGGGCCCACATACAGCTGGCAACAAGGCCACAGCAGAGAGCCAAACAATATTGCTACTATCACCCACTATGGGGTGGGGGGGCATGTCGATGCCTCCCTCCCTGTGCGTTTCAAGGAAATGTTATGGCCAACCGTCGTTAATGGATGTATCAGTTGGCCAATGTGACAGCCTCCTCCACGTGTGGTACTGTCAGGAAGACGCTAAATTAGAATCCTCCCCTCCCCCTGCCTACAACACCAGGAACGACAAACCGGATCTGGCACTGAGGGCAGTGAACAGGACCAGTGTAATGAACATTTGGCACCCACACCGTCCCCTTCCGCTTCGTCAGCAACCGGTTCACATGGACATTCATGAGTGCAGCTGTGGCGCAACTGCTGCTGGGAACAGATGTCCTACGAGCCCACTGCCTGCTGGTGGACTTTAAAGGGTGGTGTTTGGTGCATGCCAGAACCTTTCAAACAATGCCCCCGGGGAAGCCAAGTTACATTCCCCCAACCTCAACTCCATTACGCTATCCGACAATTCATTTACGCAGATTCTAGCGGAGTTCACTTTGATTGTGGCACCAGTTTTCTATCGCTGAGCCAAAGCACGGGGTGTCTTGGGTAAACTTGTACCTCTCACTTTGTTCGTTTTAGATTGGTCACAGTGTTCGAACTACCAAAAGAAAATAGACACACACACTGAGAGCAGTTCAGTTTATACAAGTCTTTATTACTATATCTAAAGTTGAATTCACACTACAATGTGGAAGCCCCTTCCCAATTATACTTTTCAACGCCTGGATTGGTCCCAACTGCTGAAGCGAGGCAACGACTGCACACTTGTAGTAGGTTGTCGGGGCGCCGGTAGCAGCTTCTCTACCTCCCTCGACCGGGACGTTAGCTGGACTCTTGAAGTTCTTTTTCTTGCTGAGAGATGAAGCCACCTCTTCCAGAGTCTCTCTCTTCAGCAGTGGGACCAGGGCTTATATTACCCAAAAGTTCTTTACTTCAGATCCTATCTCTTTGAACAAATGGTTTAATCATCTTCAAGGTCTCCTGACAGTCTGCGACCAACAAATGTAAACTGCTCTGGGCCTCATAAGTGTAAATTAGATAATGTCTTCCTATTCAACTGCATCCTGGGCCCCATGGTGGGTGTTTACTAAATATGCATCCTGGGCTCATGGTGGAATTTAGATTATGTCTGCTGATACCAAACAGGTTCTCAGCCTTACAGAATCAAAGACTGCAAAAGACAGTTTAAATCTTCCATTGCATTCCACCCCTTGGTCACAGGCTGTCAGACATGAGACTTAACAAGCATGAGAACAGAAGGAGCGAAAAAGAGAAACTAAAACTATGATAATCACAAAAATAAACAATAATGCGAGCAACGAACAGAGAATATTGTGGTCCAATCCCCCAAATGTACCATTTAACCATGAAAAAGGATTCAAACTATCCTTGTGGGCCACAATACCCAGACACTGAAGCTCATGAACAGATTTTGAAACATGCTTAACAATATCCGATATATTAGTGGATACATCGGGCTGTGTTCCTCACGGGCAACTCCCTCGGAACGTCCTTGACATTACAAATCCAATTGTTGGCATCAAAGCAGCGGTTAAGCCAGATCAACAGGAGCACATGATGGAGGACCTGGAACAAAGAAGCCTGACATATGTCACTCACGATGCCGTAAGCTTTCAGTATTTAAACTAACTAAATCATTCTGTCTCTCAATAGCTACCCACTGAGTATTACCCTGGGCACGTGTCACTATTTCCACTTTTACAGGAGGAAATACCTGATGGTGCCACCCATACCTTTTGTCCAGCATTCTCTGGCTCGGGAATGGGGGGGCAATGACTGTTTTTCCTCTGGAATAGGCTGTAGTTCAGAAGCGTGAAGAAGTCGGTGGAAAGGTGTACCTCCCTTAAAAGGGCGATGATTCAAATTGTCAACTGCCTGCTGCAACACATGGCACCACCCCTTCAGGGTCCCCAGTGATGTTAACAAACGAATTTGTTCCTTCAGTAAGCCATTCATTTGTTCAACTAACCCGGCAGCCTGTGGGTAATAAGGAATATAGTGGACCCATTAAAATACTGTTGTCAGCTGCTCAATCACAGATTGCCTTCCCAGAAAAGTGCGAGCCATTATCAGACTGAATTTCTTCTTGTGAGAGATGGGAAAACTGATCTAAAATTATGAACATGAAGAAAACTAAAATTCATACATCAGTTAATGGCTGTAACCAGTACAAACAGGATGAGCTTGGGGATTAGGATGCAGGAAAGCAGAGTCAGCACGATTAACATAAGAATCTTCTACTCTTTGTGACAAGAGCCACCATAAGACTAAGATAAGGAGTGGTAAGGAACAATAGAATGTAGGAAGTTGAGGTAGTCTGGATCAGATAAGGGTCTCCTAGCCCTGGACAGAAGTACCAAGTCCTACATATCTAATTAGTTAACCTTACACAGATTTATACATATTAAATTAGCCAACCCTAGACAGGATGAGCCAACTCTGCATATCAAGAGACTGTAGCCCCGAGAATCAGGAAGGTGTGAATAAGGACAATAACATGAAGGGACACCGACAGGATACCCCCTGGTCCTCCAAGTATACTGAAACTGCACGTAGGCAGGAAGGATTGCCTAATGCCAAACCTCTCCAGCAGGAGGCAGAAGAATGTAAGGGGGAGGGTATTCCTATACTGAAATCAACTGTATAAAAGTTGGGTGAGCCCCAGTGTATGTGTGTATTCCCAGGGTAAGGGAAAGCACCCAACTTTGCATTGTTGTTAAAATAAATGTTTTGTTCTCAATTTTTGTCTCGAGCAATTTCTTTAAAGGTACTTCTATTTCTAACAAATGGGGGCTCGTCCGGGATCACACTCCCTCCACTGACAGAGTACCCCGACGACGAGAGTAGGTGCACCCCGGCTGATTCAGCTGGACTCACGGACGACGGGTGGCTGGTCAGTGGAAGAAGCGAGTGATATCCAAGAAGAGGCATTGAGAACAAACGACGGAAGGAAGCGCGCTAGAGCATTGCTACTGGAACCCGGTAAGAGGAATTTTACTTGCCTCTCAGTATGGGAAATATGGGTAGCAAGAAAGAGAGTCCTGGTTCAGGATGTGAGGATCAGATAACTACATACAGCCCGCCCGGGTTGATGTTATCTGAGTGGGGCACGGGAAGGACCCGTGGAAAGGACAAACTGACCATGGTCAGGTATTGTTGTAGGGACTGGGTTAAATACCCGATAAAAGGGAGCTCCGTGTACTGGCCAAAACTCGGATCCGAGATGACCGGATGTGTCAAGCATTGAACATCTAGCTCTATCAAAACCAGAGAGATAACCTAGAGAGCAGAGAATATGCAGCCTGCTGGCTTAGGGGATCGTTTGATCAATTGGTTTTGAAAGAAAAAGAGTACAAGGACAAGAGAGAGGAGGAACCTTTTGTCCCTGAACCACAAGGGTGGGATGTGTTACATTCCCTCCCTCCACCTTATGTTCCTCCTATGCCGGCTCCTATCTTTCCTCCCCCTCCTATGCCCTACCCTTCTGCACCTTCCCCTCCTTCCCCACAGCTAGAGAAGAGAGAAGAGAATAGGAGTGGTATGATGACTTGCTCACAAAGCACTCGATTACCACCCCTGTTGACAGGAGAGAGAGGTAACTTTAATTCAGAACAGCGTGAGACTCTTCAGGAAGAAAGGGCAGAACCCTTTGATTCATTTCCCAGGGAGCAGGAACCCAGACCTAATAAGCGAGAAACCAACTGGATGAGACCACTGTGGGAAGTTCCCATGGGAGAGGGTCTCGATTTCGTAAATGTGCCCCTGACCAGTACTGAAGTGCGTAACTTTAAGAAAGAACTGACCTCCCTGATAGAAGATCCCCAGGGATGTGCCGAACAGTTAGACCAATTTTTGGGACCAAATATATATACAATATGGGGGTCTCGACATAGAATCCCCAGCAGGGGAACAATTGGTACTAACTGGTTTTGTTACCAACTCAGCCCCAGACATTTGAAGAAAATTACAAAAGACAGAAAATTGGCATGAGCAGGGAATAACCCAGCTTCTACAGATCGCACAAAAAGCATTTGTCCAGACATCTGAGGATAAGCAGAAAGCAAAGGCTAACATTTTGATGCAAGCAGTTAAAGGAATAGTAGATGAGTAACATGAAAAAAGGCAGGGACTGTGTGCCAGCTCCTGAATGTTGGGAGAAGTGCCGGGAGTGGGAGAGTAGAGACCAGAGATAATTTCATAAATCACGATTTCCCACTTCAGTCACTGACAAATATTGATTAAAATTCATGCTAAAATTTAAATGTCATAAATGATCGTTTATCAATACTGTAGAATGAGCAAATTTAACTACCAGTTAATTCCAATTTATGAAATAAATTGTATTCAAATGTGATTTTGCACAGGGAGTACCTGAGAGTTGAGTGATGTTATAACATTTGCAGGGAGAAATGTTTGCGCAAATAGGGTGAGTTCTACACGTCTTATTTTAAGTGTATGTAAGATAAAGAAAGGATCTGATGTGTAAAGTGGCTGGATCAGCCAGTTGAAGGGGGAGTGTGCATGTCCCTTTAAGTGCACTGTGGCACTTGAAATTGAGGCTTCAGGCTCTTGTCTTGCAGTTAGAGGTATGGAGCCCTATCAACAGATTTAGTACATTTCTTCTACACATTCAGCAGTCAAGGTCCGTGAGTTTAAAGATCACCCACCTCTGGAGAATAAAGATACCTCTGGTGTTTCCCATAAGTGTAATCATTCATTTCTCTGGTGCATTTACCTCCGGAGTGAAATTAATGCCTCAGCACAATTTCTCTGTATTGCCGCTGTAATTTAATTCATGATAACTTTCCCCCCCCCCCCCCATTCATCAGGTTTATATTTAAATCTGGTAGTGCGGAAGTTACATTGTAAATAATCACGGAGGTAAACCCTGCGCAACTGGATTCAGCTTAATGGAGAAATAAACCTGCGAACTGGTCTATGGTGCTGTGTGAGTACTGCAATAGGTGGAATATGATTTAAATTGGTGGCATAGTTCAGAACAATTGGGTGCATAAGAATAATAATATCATTAAGAACTCACAGATCTTGTACCAGATGCTATTCAGTACATCTTGACTTAAGGACTGGAGAAATTGGCATGTTAGAATGAGATTGGCATGGCACCAATATTTCTTGATTCAATAATGACTCCACAAGCTCCAGGATTCATGCAGCAGAACTTTTAAGTGGAATATAATAGAAACTAGCCTGTACTTAAATGATTGTGTGTGCAATCTTCATAAGAACATCTTTTAACTTTTTTTGGTGCCTGTTTTACAGACTGTTTTAAATAAGGCCAGCTCCTGTGAGCTGTGGCACAAGGCATTTTACTTAAGGCAGAACTAAGGTTGAATATGTTTCAAGTTCTCTTGCAGGGGCTCTTGTGCTGCAATGTCTGTAATGTACTCACTCTAACAAATTGGAGGGTTGTGCCCCATACAGACAAGCAGCTCCAACTGCATTTTAATAAGGTCTAACATATTCAAAACCCATGGAAATATGGTTTGTGTTTCATTTTACAATTTTTACACTAACACAAAGGAATGTTAGATTGTTATTCATTTTATTAAAATCTAGTGATTGGTTATATGTAAAAGCATGGCAAGAGGATCAACTAAAACCTGCCTGGGATGGTCCCTACTGTGTACTTTTAATTACAGACACCGCAGTACAAACAAGAGAAAAAGGCTGGACCCACATTCAAAGAATTAAACCAGCTACTGAACCACAGAATCACGACAGTCAAACTCAACCCTCCACCTGGCGTGCAGTGCCTCATCCTTCTGACCTGAAAGTGACACTACACCGTGAAAAAGTGCCGTAATGTTGTTTTTACCATTTATTGTATTGTTTAATTGTTGCTTCTCCATTTCTGGGACATCACTTAATTACTCACAATGTATTAAGTCCTCCTAGGATAGGGGCAGCAGAGGTCACAATTATTTTCCTTTAGAATGTAGACAGGGCATAGATTTAATGTATAGTCATAGTGGGGTATGGGTTAACATAGGATTCCAATACGGACCAGGGGAACTGAACAGCTTTAGTGGAGTACATCTAATTTGTATCTTAGCCTACACTATGAAGGTATTAAAGACAGGAGTTTTAAAGTGATAGCACAAAGGACATGGTGGGACAAAGACAGACAGAATGCTAGTCAGGATTGTACATGTCGCAGAGAAAGAGAGTTAATACATATGCTAATGTACACAGACAGGCTGCAACTCACAAGTTCAATGATACCCATGCTAATGTTAGCAGACAAGCTGCAACACACAGTTAAATCACAAGAAACAATCCCCCCAGCTCGGTCTCTTTTCATCACAAACACCACCCCGTGAAGGGGAGCACCAGTTACAAACAACGTGAGCTGCTACAGTACTCTAAAGCTGCTTGGCATTTCAATATCAGACTCCAGACAGCCTTCGGAGATCGGTGGCCCTGGGATTCAGGGCTGAAGAGGAACGGCAGATACGAGCCACAATTCAACGGAACCGCCTGACTCTCGACTATTCGTTCGCTGCTGAAGGCAGCATTTCTCAGAGACTTCTACAGGACAATGCTTACAACAGTCGGGTGGTTAAAGACACTGCTTCAGGACTTCGACAAGAATCTGCCCATGCCCATGTTCAGACTTGGCAACCTTGGACTGATGTGGGATGGACTAGACTTTTTACTGAAAACTGGAGCCTGATACTCACAACCTTTATAGCAGCTGGACTCGCTACTCTGACCTTTATGGTGCTCCCCTGCCTAAAGACTTGGCTGCAGTTTTTAATTCATCGAACCCCTCGTCAGAACACTATACCCCAAAGAAAGTATGTTTCCTTAACTATCCAACGACACAGAGACTGCAATTCGGTTATTGACCAGCTGGGTAAAACAACACCTTACACTTTACAGCATCAGTAATACTGATCTAAAAGAAAAGTGAGGAAGGGGGGGATCAGTCACACTGAGACCAGTAACCAAAGATCAGTAACACTGATCATGGTGAAAGATCAGTATTACTGATCTAAAAGAAAAGTGAGGATTGTGAGAGATGGGAAAACTGATCTAAAATTATGAACATGAAGGAAACTAAAATTCATACATCAGTTAATGGCTGTAACCACTACAAACAGGATGAGCTTGGGGATTAGGATGCAGGAAAGCAGAGTCAGCACGACTAACATAAGAATCTTCTACTCTTTGTGACAAGAGCCAGAAAAGGTGTCAACCATTACTAGGACGTAACGTTTAACCAAACAGTCTGGCATGGGGCCTATTTAATCAATTTGCCAGACTGCAGCTGAGCGAGCTCCCCGTCTTATTCGGCCATGCAGACCAAGAGGAACGGTGCGGGACTTCACAAGCTGACATGCTGGGCATGTACGCACGACCATGCGGACATCGTCCTGATGGACGGGTAAGGCATGTGTACGAGCCCACATAGCTGATCCCTTCTCCACAAAATGGCCACTTTGTTTGTGTGCCCATTGAGCCAAGGGGTCGGTATCGGTGCGGCTGATAATGGCAAGATGATCTGCTACTGCATTATGTTGTGCCATGTTCGTCGTCGCATTGGTATGGGCGTCAACGTGATATACGGTTATCTCATGATGATGGGAAGCATCCCACAACAGCTGCCACAATTGTTTGTCCCATACTGGGTGGTCATGTACCAGCCACTCAGTCTTTTGCCAATCAGGCATCCATACCACTAGTCCATTAGCCACAGCTCAGGAATCAGTGAACAGGTGAAGAGGATGATCATGGGGATCTAGTGGTAAAGTGACTGCCTTCAACTCAGCATACTGACTGGAGCCACCATCCCCCTCCTCCAATAAATGAGTTCCTGACATGGGATGGTAAGCCACTGCCTTCCACTTCTGCTTTCCTTGCACCCACCGGCTGCTACCATCAGTAAACCAGGCATCCTCTTGTTCTGCTGGAGTGAGCGAATCATATGGTTTACCCCACTGAACTGGTGAAGGGGGTAGGGGAGGGGGCAAGACAGGTTCAACGTCCTCATGATGAGACGGAAGATCAGCCACCTGTTCGTGTATGCGGCCTGCCCCTTCAGGCCCTCTAATTGCACGATTCTGAATGTACCACTTCCATTTAACAATAGAAGACTGCTGAGCTCTGCCCGATCTTTAGATTAGCGTCATTAGCCAGGACCCAGTTCATTATTGGAAGTGCAGGTCGTAATTGAACATTTGCATCGCCTGTCATTCTTTCAGTCTCCAGCAGGGCCCAGTAACAGGCTAGTTACTGTTGTTCAAAAGCAGAATAATGAGTGGCAGCCTCGGGCATGGTACGTGACCAGAATCCCAGTGGGACTCGGGAGCCCTCTTGTTTCTGCCAGAGGGTCCAGGATGCCACATCATCAGTAAGGGAGACCTGTAGTTCGTAGGGGTTATCTGGGATGCGGGGAGCAATAGGCAAGCCCTGAAGCATAGCCTGCTTGGCAGACTGGAATGCCCTTTCCTGATCGTCACCCCATACAAAGTCTGTTTTATTTCGGGTAACCTTATATAGAGGACGTAAAAGCAATGCCAAGTGTGAAATATGGCATCGCCAGTATCCCAATAACCCCAGGAAACGCTGGGTCTCTTTTTTGTTAGTAGGAGTGGCCAAGACTGCGATCTTATTGTGAACTTTAATCGGGAACCACCTGTTCTCCAGCATGCCACTGAATTCCAAGGAAGACAACTGTCTGGGACGGGCCCTGTACCTTGGCGGGGTTAATGGCCCACCCTCTTTGCATCAGGGTATCTTAGACACTCTCCATACCTTCCTGTACCATCTCTTCCGTGGCCCCTTGGATCATCACATTATCAATATAATGGTGAATTGAGAGGGAAGGCGATAATGTCACCGTCTCCAAATCACGAGCAATTAGGCTGTGGCAAATAGTGGGAGAGTGTATATAGCCCTGAGGGAGGCGGGTGAGGGTATACTGGCGCCCCTTCCAGGTAAAGGCAAACTGATCCTGTGAGACCTCGTCTATAAGAATACTGAAGAAGGCATTGTGAGATCAATGACAGCATACCATGTTCCTAAGTTCCCAGTAGCAATGTTTTCAAAAGGGTAACAATGTCCAGAACTGCCGAAGCCAGTGGTGGGGCATGTTTGTTCAAAAAACGATAGTCAACTGTCATTCTCCAGGAGCCATCCGACTTCTGGACTGGCCAAACAGGGCTATTAAAGGGCGACATTGTGGGCCTCACTACCCCTTCTTCTTGTAGAGCATCAATGGTGGCAGTAATCTCTTCTTGCCCCCCAGGGAGGCGATATTGTGGAATGCATACTGGTTTTGGGGGGGAGGCACCATCACAGGATCCCACTTAGCCCGACCCACCACAAATCTTTTAGTAATAGTCCGAATTCGAAATGCAAATCCCCCTTGGCTAGTATTAAGGGCCGTACCTGCCAATATATTAATACCCAGGATACACTCATCAGTGGCAGCCACCAGGACATGTAACCATACATCACCCATCGTGGCACGGAAATAAAGAGGTTATATCTGGAGAATCCTGAGGGAGCAAGTTTCTTTGGCAAGACACTGAAGTGGTATCCTGGGTAAACGTACCTCTCACTTTGTTCGTTTTAGATTGGTCACAGTGTTCGAACTACCGAAAGAAAATAGACACACACACTGAGAGCAGTTCAGTTTATACAAGTCTTTATTACTAAATCTAAAGCTGAATTCACACTACAATATGCAAGCCCTTCCCAATTATACTTGATCAACGCCTGGACTGGTCCCAACTGCCGAAGCAAGGCAATGACTGCACACTTGTAGTTGGTTGTCGGGGCGCCGGTAGCAGCTTCTCTACCTCCCTCGACCGAGACATTAGCTGGACTCTTGAAGTTCTTCTTCTTGCTGAGAGATGTAGCCACCTCTTCCAGAGTCTCTCTCTCTTCAGCAGTGAGACCAGGGCTTATATTACCCAAAAGTTGTTTACTTCAGATCGTATCTCTTTGAACAAATGGTTTATTATCTTCCTCTTGCTGAGAGATGTTGTCACCTCTTCCAGAGTCTCTCTCTTCAGCAGTGGTACCATGGCTCATATCACCCCAAAAGTTGTTTACCTCAAATCCTATCTCTTTGAACAAATGGTTTAATTATCTTCAAGGTCTCCTGACAGTCTGCGACCAACAAATGTAAACTGCTCTGGGCCTCATAAGTGTAAATTAGATAATGTCTTCCTATTCAATTGCATCCTGGGCTCGTGGTGGAATTTAGATTATGTCTGCTGATTCCCTACAGGTTCTCAGCCTTACAGAATCAAAGACTGCAAAAGACAGTTTACATCTTCCATTACAAGGGGTAAGGCACCACATCCTCACTGAGGAGCCCCTGTACCACACCAGTGTGCGCTGCCTTCCCGCTCTCCCCGAGAAGCTCACATTCGCCAAAGGCGTTTAAAAAATTGGAAGTGCTTGGGATAGTGCGGCGCTCCAACAGCCCCTGAGTCTCCCCCTGCACATGGCACCAAAGGCAGCAGGAGGGTGGAGGCCATGTGGTGACTATCGCCACCTCAACGAGGCCATCACAACCAACCGATATCCTGTGCCCCACATCCAACACTTTACTGTTAACTTCCAAGGGGCGCGAGTATTTTCAAAAGTTGACCTCATTAGGGGCTATCATCAGAACCCAGTCCATCCCGATGATATCCCTAAAACTGCCATCATTACCCCTTTGGACTCTGAATTCCTAAGAATGCCCTTTGGACTTGAGAACACAGCTCGACTTTCCAGAGACTGATTGATGCGGTGGGCAAGGATCTCCCATTCTCGTTCACCTATTTGGACAATATTCTCGTCACCACAACAACACGGAGCACGTGGCCCTCCTAAGGCAAATGTGTGCCTGGCTGCAGGAATTCTGACTAACTATAAATCCTGCTAAGTGCCAGTTCAGGTTGGAAATGGTCAACTTCCTGGGGCATCAAATCAACAGGTACAGAGCAAAACCCCTGCCTGAAAAGGTAGAGGTTATTCGCATTTTGCCAAGCCCCGCATAGCATTGGGGTTGCAAGAATTCACTGGTATGATTAACTTTTATCATGATTTATCCCAGCAGTGGCCCGCATCATGCACCCCCTTTTTGCACTCATGGCAGTGAAAGGTAAAGGATAATGAGGCCTCAAAAGCATTCCAGAAGGCCAAAGACGCACAGGCCAATGCCACCCTGCTGGTATACCCCAGGCCAGAAGCATCAACCACCCTCACAGTAGATGCCTCCAGCACAGAGGTAGGGGGCACACTGGAATAATTCATCGAAAGGCAGTGGCAGTCCTTGACCTTCTTTAGCACCTTTAGCCGCCCAAACTCAAATACAGTGCCTTTGAATGGAATCTATTGGCGTTGTACCTGGCAGTCAGGCATATCAGGTATTTTTTGGAAGGCAGGCAATTCAGGATCTTCATTGTCTTTTGCCTTCCACAAAGCGTCAGACTTGTGGTCGGCCAGGCAGCAGCGATACCCCTCATACATTTGGAGTTCATCATGGACATGCATCACACTAACGAGATGGTCAATGCACTGGCCCACCCCGCGATGGAGTCCGTCTGTTCCAGGGAATAGACAATTCTTCCCTAGCCAGGGCACAGCTTGAGGACCCTGAGATCCCAGTAAAGAGAACAGAAGTTTCCAGCCTCAGGCTGGAGGATGTTAACATCAGTCTTGGCAACCAGATGCTCCTCTGTGATATCTCCACCGGCAAACTCTGCCCCATCGAGCAGGCAGTGCGGAGGTGGCAGGTCTTTGATGCATTGCACAACCTGGCGCACCAAGCCATCAGGATCTCTGTTAAAATGGTGGCCAGTAGGTTCATCTGGCACAGCCTTTGGAAACAGGTTAGTCAGTGGGCACACTTGCACACTCTGCCCAGACGGCCAAAATGCATATGCATGACAAGACACCCCGCCCCCACCAGACTTTTGAGCCAACACAACATTGGTTCAGCCACATCCATGTTGACATTGTAGGCCTCTGCAGGTCTACATTGGGGAAAGATATCTCCTCACCATCATTGACCACTCCATAAGGTGGCCAGAGACAGTCTTGGGCACTGATTGACACTTGGGTGTTGCGTTTCAGAAACCTGGAGCATATGACAGCCGATAGAGGTACACTGTTCACTTTGGGATTCTGGGCGGTGCTGGCCAAGTTACTGGGAACCCAGCTCCACCATACCACTGCTTACCACCCTCAGCCTATGGGTTGGTGGACCGGTTCCACAGGCACCTAAAGGTGGCTTTGATTACCCTGGGTCCTCCTGGGGATCTGCGCCACACCAAAAGAGGACCTCAATGCCTCAGCAGCCGAGATGGTGTACGGCGCACCTTTGGTGATACCAGGGGAGTTCTTGGCTGCCACCAAGGACCCACAGGACCCCAAGGCCCCATTCACTATGCTGAGGAAAAAAAATGGGCACTCTAGCACCTACACAGCCTCTGCCGCAAGACCAGGCCAAAGCCAACATCCTGAAAGACTGAGAGACCTGTGAATACATTTTCATTCGGGGGAGGGGGGCACACTGTATGTACATTATAAGGAGCTATATAAAGTAATCAGGCACAAAAGGTTTACATGTGTGCTGGATACGGGTAGTAAGAAGAGACTTTAACTTTCAACCACCAAAAACCAGCACACCTGGACATTAGCCAAGCGATCCTCCTCACAGCCCCCAGGACGCAGAGGTAGGCCACCAAAAGCAGAGAAAGAGGCTCCGATTGCCAGTTCTTGAGGGGTGTCGTGCAGCAACCCACTAACCGGGATGTGACCCTGTACACAAAATGTCCGATGAGTACGGCGACCACGCAGACCCTGCAGGGGCCAACAACCGTTGTCTCAGGTGACCACCTGCATGGCGGGAAACACCGAGCAATGGCGAGGACGCCGCCCAATCAGAAATTCACACTGCTGTGATGACATTCCTGTCGTCAGCAGCGGGGAGAGAATAGAAGCAGAGCTGAGTGCAATAAAACTGTCTTCGATTTAGATTCCTCGTATGCATGTCTTCTTTCCACACTTCATGATAGCGTGGCATGTTACATGGTCTAATTTGACAAAAGATGTTGAGATTTTGTAAAACATATCACACTTGTCAATTTGTGGGGAAACCTAATCAAAGTTCCACAGTGGCATCTTTAAAACATATTCCTGATATTTGGAAAACTTTTTTCTAAAGTAATTGTGGACTGTGTTGGTCCAATGCCCAAAACAAAAGCTGGAAATAAATATCTGTTGTCCATTATGTGTGCCGTTTCAAGGTTAACTGAAGCTATACTACTCAGGAACATTATGTCTGGGTCTCTAGAAAAAAAATGTCAGTTCATTTGGTTTGCATGAAGAAATAAAATCAGATCAGGGAAAGAATTTTATGTCAGGTGTATATCAACTATTAGTTTTTAAATTGGGAGCTAAACAAATTGCCTTGTCTGCAAATCACTTAGAATTTCAGGGAGATTTGGAGCAGTTCCATTTGTTACAGAGTTAATGTGTTGTGTATTGACCTATGTGTTGTGTGATTTTATGTTAAAAAGTGACATTTTGCCTTTGAGAGCCAAGGTGAAGGTGGAGTTAGAGAGAATGGGAGACGGACTGGGCATGTTCAAAAGATGATCTAGAAATCTGTGGACCTGGTGCATTGTGACATTATAATCGCTGCCCAGGGTGCGCGCTGGAAGGGATGCTGGAGTCAGAAAGAAACCTCTGACAACACCATTTCTCGATGGCTGCCCCGCCACGTGGTGACACAAGCGGGGCCAGTTCGCCATGAGGATGTGTGCCGCCACACAACGCCCCCCAGAACTGGCTACGTGTCCTGTCACTTGGGCGGCTGGTCCCGGTGCTTGGCGCGGCCTCTGCATTGGCTATGATAAGACCAGATTGGGCCGCCTTCAGGCAGTCCACCGCAAAAAGTTCCTCTCTTCCCCCCAACGTCCAAGGTGAAGATTCCGCCGTTTTGTATGGCCTCTCGTACGGTCCTTGCACCTTGTGGACCCTCCGCACGAAAACTAACTGGGCCGAGTGGAGCTCTTTGGGGAGATTAAACGGCTGGGTGCCATGGCATGCTGGGAGTGGGGGAGCTAGAGAGGCCAGTGTCGGTCTGCCAGCAGGTTTTTGTTGATGGCTGTGGTGTCAGGGTCTGGGCCGAAAAACTCACCCGGCAGGGAAAGCAGTGCGCCATAGAGGATCTCTGCTGCTGAAGCCTCATGTGCTGTCCTAATCCCGAGAAGGGCCCAGGGTAGTTCATCCGCCCAGCCTGGTTCAGAGAGCCTTGCCATAAGCGACGCTTTCAGGTGCCTGTGGAACCTCTTCACCAACCCGTTGGACTGCAGATGTTATGCTGTGGCATGGTGGAGCTTGAAACCCAGGAGTTTTGCCATCTGAGTCCACAGGGCAGGCGTAAACTGCACCCCTGTCGCTAGTGAGGTGCGCCAGGACTCCGAAAGAGGCAATCCATTGACTGACAAAAGTCCTGGCCCACATCTCTGCAGAGGCCTCCTCAATAGGGACAGCCTCCGGCCACCTTGTGGTCCGATCCACCACCGTGAGGAGGTAATGAGCCTCCTTGGACACCGACAGGGGCCCAACAACATCAACATGGATGTTTTGGAATATGCGAACTGCCAGGCCGAAGTTCTGGATGGGAGCTTGCGTATGTCGCTGGACCTTGGAGGTCTGACACTTGATACAGTTCCTGGCCAGTTCTGTCACCTCCTTCTTCAGCCCGTCCCACAAAAACTGCTCCGCAACCATCCACAAGGTTGTCTTTACTGCTGGGTGAGCGAGATCATGGATCAGACTGAAGACCTTCACCCTCCAGAGCGGCGGGTGAGGCAGAGATGGCGGTCCGCAAGGCCTGCGTCTTCGCATCGTTTCTCTGTGCCTGAGCCAGTTGCTCGTAATCTAGGTCGTGCGCAAGAGTGTTGATGGCTGGATGGGAGAGCGCATCTGCCACTACATTGTCCTTGCTGGCCCTGTGTCAGATGTCGGTCATGACCTCAGACACATATGCGAGGTGGCGCTGCTGTCTGGCGAACCATGGATCCTTGCCCATCGCCAGTGTTTGAGTGAGGGGCTTGTGATACGTGAAGGCTGTGAATGGCCTCCCCTCGAGGAACTAATGGAAATGGTGGATGGTCAAATACAGCACCAGGAGCTCCCCAACGAAGGCACTGTATTTGAGCTCCGGCGGGTGCAGCTGCTTGCTGAAAAAGGCCAGCGGGCGCCATTGTCCATTGAGCAACTGTTCCAGAAAACCCCCCCCCCACTGCCTTAGGTGAGACATCCACAGAGAGCACCAGCAGCATGCAACTGTCTGGAGCCTCCTTTGTCACGATGAAAGCCCTGTCTGCCTCCTCTGACCACGATAAAGTCTTTTCTTTGGTGGCCATGAGCACGAACAATGGGTGCACGGCTCTAGGGATGAAACAATGGTAAAAGTTCACCTTCCCTCGAACTCCTAGAGCCCTTTCAGGGTGGGGGGGTTTGGGGAATCGTAGAACAGCCGCTACTCTCTCCGGTGCCAGCGCGGCCCCAGCCACCGAAATGGTGTGCCCCAGGAACTGGAGGGTCTCCTTGCTGAACTGGCATTTGGCTGCATTGACCGTTATGCTGAAGTCCGCCACCCAGGCAAAGAGTGTGCGGAGCTGGGCTCTGTGTTCGTCGCGATTGCAACTGGCAATGAGAATATTGTCCAGGTAAATTAACACAAAGTTCAAGTTTTTTCCAACTGCGTCCATGAGGAGCAGTAACGTTTGAAGCGCATTCTTTAGACCGAAGGCCATATGCAGGAACTCGAAGAGGCCGAAAGGGGTGATAATAGCAATCTTACCTAAGTCATCTGGATGCACTGGAATCTGATGGTATCCCTGCATGAGGTCCACTTTGGAGAAGACCTGTGCACCGTGGAGGTTGGCGGAGAAGTCCTGTATTTGGGGCACTGGGTACCTGTTGGGGGTGGTTGCGTCATTCAACCGATGGTAGTCCCTGCACAGTCTACAGCCCCCGGATGATTTCTGGACCTTATGGAGCAGCGAATCCCTGGCACTGTCTGAGTGCCGGACGATTCCCAGTTCATGGAGCCTGGAGAACTCCTCCTTTGCCTGCTGGAGGTTCTCGAGCGGCAGCCATCTGGGTCGTGTGCAGCTGGGGGCCCTGTGTAGCAATATGGTGGAAGACCCCATGCTGGGACAAGTCGGCGTTGAACTGTGGCTTTAAGATAACATGGAATTCGTGGAGGATCTCGTTGAACTCATTCCTGGCATGGTGCCCACAGAGGTTAGGATGAACCTCCAGTGGAACTTTACTTCCCGATCTGGATCTGTGCCCTGCAGGTACCGTAGGTCCTGACGATGGAGCCGTTGGCTGCCCGCAGGGTTGGAACTTGAGATCGGGTGCGAGTCTCTAATGCTGTGGAGGAGGGGGGGGGGGGTGGGGGAAAGGACGGTGAGCTCCACCAGGAATCGGCGGCCAGTGGATCTGTCCATCACATGAAGGAGGCTGTTTGTGAGGTCAGCCGTCATAGCCATCAACGGCGGCTGGCCTGGTCGTTTCCCAGAAACCCACAGGGCTGGTGGCACTTAAGCGCTAATGTTCCCCAGCACTGGTGGAAGAAACACCAGGTCAACTGGCCCTCCTCTGGCTTGGTCTTGGGAGTGGCTTGCGGTCGGCTGGCTCCTGGTCATGCCACCTGGTTGAGGGCTGCCTCATTCTCCCTCTTCATGAGCCAGAGGGTGTTCAGACAGGCTGCTGACTTTCTCAGGTCTGAGAAGTCCTCATCCATAAGGTGCAGGCCAATGTCCTCCGGGATTTGCTCCAGGAATATTTGGCGAAAGAGAAACCAGGCTTGTGGTCTTCCGCCAGGGCCAGAATTTCTTCCATCAGTGTCGAAGGACTATAGTCCCCAAGCCCATCTCAGTGAAGGCACCCGGAAGCCCGTTGCTGGGGAGTTAGGCAGAAAGTTCCAAGCAGCAAGCCTTTGAGGGCGGTGTACTTGCCCGTGACCGGGGTGGGTGGTGGATGATGTTGCCCACCCTTCCTGCCGTGTCTTGGTTCAGAACGCTTACGACATGATAGAACATCATAGAACAGATGTTGCGGAGTTGAAAGTGTGCTTCCACCTGGCCGAACCACGTTCTCAGTCAGTGGGTCCAAAAGGAGGGAAGCTTGATGGAGACTGTGTTAACCTCTGCTGAATCTATGGTGTTTTGAGTCCAGAAAAACGTCTGGGCTCATCGGGGTCACCACTGTGGTGGTGTGAGCAGTGGAAGAAACACAGCCACCACGTTGAGGGTTGTAAATTACTATTTTTATTCAAATTCAGCACGCCCCTTTAAGGGCAGCATGAGCTCAGTCACCTGGTGCATTGTGGCATCATAATCGCTGTCCAGGGTGCGCGCTGGAAGGGATGCTGGAGACAGAGAGAAACCTCTAACGACGCCATTTCCCCATGGCTGCCCCGCCACTTGGTGATACAAGAGGTACCGGTTCGCTATGAGGATGTGCGCTGCCACATATAATGATTATTGAACTGGAATTCAATTTTGCAAGAATATGACTTAGGTATATTATAATGACACTATGAGACAATGTCATTGCTGATTGCCCATCTAGATGTTTAATTTTTATGTTTCTGCTCTATTTGTATTATATTGTTTGGTAAGGCTGTGAAATCTATTAAAAACAAATGGCAATTGCAGTTTAAAATTTTGACCTCTTTGAAGTTCAAAATTTTCTCTGTGGGAAGGAGGTGTAACCGATTTGTGTTAACTTTTAATTTCATGTTAAACTAAGACATTTATAAAAATGTCAGTAAATTATTGTATGCTAAAGTTAAAATATTGTATCTGTATTCTTAGTAAGTTAGCTGTGAGTTGGTACAGGGTCACACACTGGTCACATCACATTTAAAGAACTCAGAAGAGTGTTCATTTCTAGCCCCGACTGTCTTGGACTGACAGAGCTAATGGATTTCAAGTAGATCATAATTATTCAAGAACTGCTGAGAAAGCCATCTGATTTTAAACATTTAAGCGTCTTGAACATCGAAGAGTTCAGAGGTTGTTATGGATATGGAATGGCTTTGGTAAAAATAAAACTGATGGTCATATAGTTTCCAAGAATTGGGACTCGCTCAGTGTTGATTGGTCATTGGAGACACCACATACACAAGGACCACTCCAGTCAACTATCTTCCTGATCCAAAGCAAGTGGTGACACCTGCTTTCCTGCTCAACACAACATTTCCCCAACAAAAACGTGCTCTTTGCGGTATAGTCAGTCATCCTTGCCAACCAAGTTTCCGGTCTGGACTGGTCCCATTTTTCAGCATTCAGCCCATATGTTCCTGAACCTTTCCTATCCACAATATATCCAAATGTCTCTTGAATATGATCCAAGCTGCAATCCTAGGATTTTCTTAATTGTAGAAAAAATGGATTAATTCTGAGTTAACTTCCCTCTTCCAGAACATGGATTGTTTAGATGAAAGGGATATAAAAGGAGTGCCAGAAAAAGCAGGAGCAGTCATGACTTGAGGGGCATTTGAGATCAAAACTTGATCCTTGTTGAGCATTAGTTTTGTGTGATCAGCAACTATAAAATTAAATAAGAAAGACTGCAGATGCTGGGGTCAAGTGCAATACACAAAAGTGCTGGAGAAACACAGGTCACGCAGCGTACATAGGAAGTAAAAGGCAGCCAACATTTCGGGCCTGCACCCTCTGTCAGATGTAATCAACAACAAAAAAAAACAGACAGGCACCTGAGTAAAAATGTGCAGGGAATTTACAAGATGACAGCAAAGACAACTAGCTAGGGAAAATACGTCTGTAGAAGCACATCTGGGTGATCACATCATAGAGCTGATAGGAGCAGGGATAACAGAGGGGGCACAGTGAGACATGGTCTCGCAGAACACACTTCAACAATGGGAGAACTTTATGGTAGGCATCCCCAGAAGAGACTTTGCAGTGGAGAAGTTGAATGGAATTAAACAAGGAGGAAGTCAAATCACCAAATTTCTGGAGATATTCAGTAAATCAAGTAAAGTAAAAAGGTAACCTACGTTTAGTGGCTGGAACCTTTATCAGGGTCCATGATCTATAGAAAGGAAAAGGTAACCTATGATTCGGGGCTGGGCACAGGGGGAGGGGAGGTGGGTGGGAAGAGAATATCACGTAGAGGGCGGGAGGGTCTCCAACACACAGATAATGGGAGGTGCAAGTGTAGAGCAGGGGAGCCATGCCCATGCACAGAGGTGGAGCTCACACAGAAGGGGATGTGGGGGTCGCACACTGAAGATGGCAAGGGGGAGGGGGCCACCGCGCGCCGAGGGGGCCACCGCGCGCCGAGGGGGCCACCGCGCGCCGAGGGGGCCACCGCGCGCCGAGGGGGCCACCGCGCGCCGAGGGGGCCACCGCGCGCCGAGGGGGCCACCGCGCGCCGAGGGGGCCACCGCGCGCCGAGGGGGCCACCGCGCGCCGAGGGGGCCACCGCGCGCCGAGGGGGCCACCGCGCGCCGAGGGGGCCACCGCGCGCCGAGGGGGCCACCGCGCGCCGAGGGGGCCACCGCGCGCCGAGGGGGCCACCGCGCGCCAAGGGGGCCACCGCGCGCCGAGGGGGCCACCGCGCGCCGAGGGGGCCACCGCGCGCCGAGGGGGCCACCGCGCGCCGAGGGGGCCACCGCGCGCCGAGGGGGCCACCGCGCGCCGAGGGGGCCACCGCGCGCCGAGGGGGCCACCGCGCGCCGAGGGGGCCACCGCGCGCCGAGGGGGCCACCGCGCGCCGAGGGGGCCACCGCGCGCCGAGGGGGCCACCGCGCGCCGAGGGGGCCACCGCGCGCCGAGGGGGCCACCGCGCGCCGAGGGGGCCACCGCGCGCCGAGGGGGGAGGGGGCCACCGCGCGCCGAGGGGGGAGGGGGCCACCGCGCGCCGAGGGGGGAGGGGGCCACCGCGCGCCGAGGGGGGAGGGGGCCAGCGCGCGCCGAGGGGGGAGGGGGCCAGCGCGCGCCGAGGGGGGAGGGGGCCAGCGCGCGGCGAGGGGGGAGGGGGCCAGCGCGCGGCGAGGGGGGAGGTGGTCACTGCGCGGCGAGAGGGGAGGGGGTCACCGCGCGGCGAGAGGGGAGGGGGTCACCTCGCGGCGATGGGCAACCGCACACAGAGGTGGAGGGGGGAGCAACCACACACCAGGCCAGATAAATTTGATTCCAGCCTCTGCCCCACACCATTCTCTGTCTCTGAAATATCCTCCAGTATCTGACACTACTCCCTGTCTCTGTACCCCCTTCAGTCCCCAACACCTTGTCTCTGTAACTCCTTATGGTACTCTCCACCCTCCGTCTCTGTAAACCACCCTCTTCCAGTCCCCTGGACACTTACTGTCTCTGTAACCCCTCCTTGCCTCTGCCTCTATAACCATCTCCGGTACCCTTGCAGACAGCACTCACATTCTCTTTAACCCACTACATCCTTTCGAGTCACTATAAACCCCTCCCCCTTGCCCCTGCATTCCTGCCTGTCACTGTAATCCCCTTCTCCTGTCACTCGATCCCAGACTCAGCAAACGCCAATGGTCCCCTACACCACTTGCTGTCTCAGTCAACCTCACACTTCACACTTCCTCGACTTAATTTTGCTCTCCGGTCCTCTACAATCATTTGTGTCTGTCACCCTTTCTGGTCACTGACACCTCTCCCTCTCTCTGCAAACCCCTGCTGGATCCATGCATTTCCCTTATCTCTACAATTCCCTACTAGTTCTCACCCCACCTCCCATCTCTGTACCTCCCCCCCAACTCCAGTCCCTACACCTCTGCCCGTCTCTGTAATCCTCTACACTTCTTCTTTGTAATCCCTTCCAGTCCCCAATTCCCCTCCTTGTCGCATGATCCTTCTCCAATCCCCCACCCTGTCTCCATCAACTCCTCCAAACCCCTTTAGCCTTTCCTTTCTCTGTCACCCTCTCTGGTCCCCAACACCACTTCTGGTCTCACCCTCCCTGTTTCTACAACTCTCTCTGGTCCACTACACTACTCCCTTTTTTTCCAAACCCCTCCCTATCTTTGTAACCTACTCCACATCCCCAACACCCATCCCTCTCTCAGTAACTTCCTCCTTTCCCCTCCACCCTCCCTGCCTCTGCACCCCTCTCCAATCCCTGCCATCCTTTCCTGTCTCTATAACCTTCTCCAGTCCCTATACACTCTCACCCTCAGTCATCCCATCCCCTATATATCAACCCATCTCTGAAATTTACTCTAGTCGCCTACATGCCTCCCTGTTGGTGTTATCCCCTCTGTCTCCATTTCTATAACCCCACCCATCCCAGTCAGTGAGCATTAGGTATGTCACAGGTACAAGTGGAAAATGACTGATCAGGGAAGTAAGAATTCTTTATCACCGTCATTCAACCACAATCCTATTGAATAATGGAGCAGGCTCAACACACCAGATGACTTCCTCCTGTTCCTATTTTTCTTTATGTTCTTATGCTAGATCATCTAGATTATCTGGTGTCTTTTTTAATCAATTAAGAAAGGAAAATTATAAAAACGTTATAAATGAAAAACTGCAAAAATATCTACGTTTCCTATTCTTTTTATCATCTTTTTTTGTTGGTATCAATGCCTCAAACTCCTTTACATTCTCCATATGTCTGCATGGGTTTTCCCCAGGAGCACCGGTTTCTTCCCACCATTAAAAATGTACCAGGGGCTGTAGGTCAACTGGGTGTAAATGGGTGTAAATGTGGACCGAAAGGACCAGTCACTGTGCTGTCTACATTTTAAAATGTTGGCATGGACCCAGGAGAGCAGAGTCAACACTGCTCTGAAAGGCGCTACAGCCCAGTCCTTTGCTAGCATCACTGCAAAGGTGTTATACTGCCTGATCAAGAATCTGATGGTGTTTTTAAAATAAAATCCTGCATCTTAAGTCTGTGCTTAAGATAGCAGCACCTGTACTTGGCAGTGGCCACCAGGGCTTGCAGACTCTGGAATTAGCAGACTGGTGCAAGGCACTGGAAACAGGAACAACTGCCACTAACACCCCCTCCCCTCCCCAACCCCAATGAGGAGGTACAGAGAAGATAATCCTACAGGAAATGTGACCACGGCAGTGAAGCAGTAAGTAGGGGTTCAGGTTGCTGGCGACTTGTGGTCAGGGGACCCGCACAGCCTGTGGGCTGCAGGTATCAGAGCTAGAATTTGAGGGGGTGCTGAGAGCAAGAAGGGGTCCGAAATGGCTCGGGCACTGAAGGCTTCTTGATCGTATTGGAGATTTGGATCTGGAGCTCAGTTTGCCAATGGATTAAATAAGAGTCTGTGCAGCTGCCTGGAGGCCAGTGACAAGAGCAAATTGAAAACTTAAAACTTACCTTGCAAACGGCTGCTCCAGCATCACATTTACGTTGAGCTGAGCCTCGTAGTGGCCTCCAGAGCTGATGGACGTGGGACAACTGGTGCCATAGTGCCACCTGTCATAAATATGCAGCACAGCAATGGCAGTCTTCCTTTCCCATAATTCACCCCCACGCAGCTAGAACTAGAACCCTGTGCTTCCCAGAACAGTTTCAGCTGCGTGGGAGGGGAATTATGGGTAGGGAAGACGACCATTGTTCTGCCCCATTTTGAGCCGCAGAAAGTGGTCCCAAAAGCTGAAGCGGCCCAGTGAGGCTGTCGCAGCCCACACCAGCCACCTCCGTCATCCCTGCCTTGAGGGGGTCATGGAGGGAGAGAGGTCAGTGGGGAGATGGGTGGTGGGCTGACTGTGTCATCAAACTGTCCCTAACCAGCCACTTGCAGTGGCTGTACATTCAGGTCAGGCGGCGGAGCAGAGCACTCAGTTGATTATCCTTCCCTGAGAAGGGTTGGAATTGGCGCCTTGGAGCTGGCCACGGTGCATTCAAAAAGGTATGTCCTTAGGTGTAAGGGCAAAGAACCTCTGCCTTTGCAGACGGGTGTTTTCCCTGCTTGAAAGTGCCTCGGGGGGGGGGGGGGGGTGGGGGGTGGCGTAAGGGGTGGAATACTCGTTTGCTTCTTTTACTTGTACTTGCAAAAGGGAACTGGACGACACTAATGGCAACTCTTTGTCTGCCTTACGACAGGCAGAAGGCAATGTTGTGTATGTTACGTCTCATGTATCCTCTGTTTTTCAGCCTCTAACACCCTCTGTTTCTCTCTTCTTCTACCCTCAATTTCTCCAATTCCAACTCAACAGATTTATCCTCTGGAAAAGTTTCTAAGTCTTTATCAACAAATTTTGCCTCACCTATATATTTCACTATAATCCTCTGTATTTGTATTTTCCTCATCCAATGCTTGACCAGTCAGTTTTAATGCCTTAGAAATAACCATCAATTCCTCTTTTCTTTTGCTCTGCAGGTGATGGCTGTGACAAAAATGTATCAACATCCATTGCTGCTGTTTTTCCACACACAAGCTTCAAATTAGCTTCAAAAAGAAAACCAATGAACTCATCAATCCCAGAAACTCCAATTTTCAATCCGAATGGATGAGCCCCCATAAAATGACACAAAGAGAAAATGTTTGACTCTCTCTGCTTGCAAAACCGCATGATCCTCCTATAACAACAAGTTATTTTCCAGATAATCTGTGGCTCCAGCGAGATCTTTCATCTGTTGCCTTTTGTAAATAACAATCCATTAGTGAAGTCTCCTGAGCTCTTGCAAAAGCTCTGAGGCCCCGATATGTCTCGCATGGGGCAGAGCCCCAGTATTTTAAACAAGATCTGTTTTAAAGTGTTTGTATGTAACCTACTCTAACAAACCTTTTCCCAATTTATCTCCCAAAAACACATCTATATACTCTGTCACATGTAATATTACATGTGCATAACAATAAAGATACCTTGAATCTTGAATTTATTTCTCTCAACAATTTCAAAAGTTTATGTTTTTAAGTTTAACACACATTTCTGAACACCTTCAGATCTGATGTGCCACATACAGTATAAATGGAAATTCTAGAGTAGGGAAAATGCTAGAAAGCGGAAATGATACCTTTCATCTCACTTATAAAGTCAAAGAATTTTGAAATATCAATGCTGTTTAACCTCTTGCAAAACATTCAGTTTCAATAACGTCTGCATCAGGTGACACCACGTGAAGACATGGGGTCAGGATGTTAAATCCTGACCCTCCTGAAAATTTGGTTAAAAATTAATGCAATTTATATAAAATTTCCTTTAAACAGACTTTGAATATATCCACTTGCTCACAACCATGGGGAAAAAGAAGAAAAAAAAACTGCTGCTGACTTACCTGTGCAACATAAAGAAGACAAGAAGAAACAGATGACGAGGCCTGTGCCGACGCTGAAGCTGGGGACTAGTGCTCCAGCAGCCCCGGTGATGGGCGAACAGCCTCCGCTGCTAAATCGAAGTGCGCCGCACCCAATGAAATGGAATGATGGCACTGAAGATGAAGAAACTGGAAGTCAAACTGGAAGTCGAGCAGGTCTGTCCAAATCAGCATTGGAATCGGATAGTTCCTCTTTTGACAGTAATCAAGGAGATAAAGACACAGAAGATACAGAATCGACCATGCCCAGTGAAGGGAATAATGTGGATATATTTAAGGAGCTTAGAAGTATGAAAATACATAATAAAGCAGTCAAATATGAAGCAACATATTGATAAAAACAAACATGAGATTAATAAATTGAATGTAGATTTGGAGATTTGCCAAAAAATTGATGTTCTGGAAAATTATAGTAGAAGGAATAATATTAAGATTGTGGGTTTGAAAGAAGAGATGGTACAACAAGATATGCCACAATTTTTTCAAAAATGGATTCCAGAAGTACTGGGCAAAGAGAACTTAGTGGGAGAAATTGAAATTGAAAGGGTTCATAGAGCCCTCTGACGTAACCCTCCCCCCCACCAACAAAATCCATTCAGTACTGATAGAATTCCTGCGGTATCAGGATATAGAAAAAGTACTTAGAATAGCTGCACAGAAAGCTCGTCAAAGACAAGGGCCACTTGAATATTAAGAGAGCAAAATTTTATTTTACTCATATCAGTGAAGACCTTTTAAAGTGAAGAAAAGTATTCAATCCTGTGAAAAAGACTTTATGGGAGAAAGGATACCATTTTTTTCTATGACATCAAGTGACCTTGAAAATTTTTCTCACAAATAGACAAAGTAGGTTCTTTCTAAACCATCACCAGGCAAAAGAATTTGTTGAAAACTTTCAAAGTCAACAATCAGGCTGAAGACCTTGAGGACGAAGAGCAATGTGTTTTTTCCTCTTTCTGTTAACTCTGTATAATTGAGTTGAAGTTAAACTATGATTATGAAGTGCTTTTTATATCTAAAAAGAGAAATGTATGAAGAATCTCAGGGGGGTGGGGAGAGGTGGAGGAGGGTGCAGACCACTGCTGATTCATGCGTGTATCTGTGACTTCGGTCAGGGCCCACACAAGGAAGGGTGATAGAGTTGCTATTATATTTAGCAGTGCATCTTTTTTTATTTTATTTTTACATTTTTCTCTTTATCTTTTGTGGATTGTCAGGTGGGCCAAGGACAAACACAGAGGATGCTGAATTACATAACTAATTGGTGGAGGTTTGTGGGACAAGGTGTTGGAAATAAATAAATAAATAATGAGTAAATCGGTAAAACTCTTACATTGTAATATTAATGGGATCATCAAATGGAAGAAAATACTTGCACACATTTGAAAATGGGTGGAGATGTAGCCTTAATGCATGAAATGCATTTGACAGAAAAAGAACATTCAAAACTGAAAAGAGACTGGGTTGGCTATGTTGTATCTTCTTCATTTAATTCAAAATCAATTAATTAATTCTTATTTAATAAGAATCTTGCAATCGACATTCAACATGTTGAGACAGATCCAGCAGGTAGGTTTGCAATGGTTCATTGCCAAATTTATTCTGAGCTATGGAGTCTTTTGAATATTTATGTGCCCAATAGAGATGATGAGGTTTATACAGGAAATTTTCCTAAATTTAGCAAATGCCCACCAGAATATAATACTAGGAGGAGATTTTAATTTTTGTTTAGATTTGTTATTAGATAGATCTTCAAGAGGAACTAATATAAGCAGAGCAGCAAAAAACAACTGACTTTAATGGAAGATTTGAACTTAATAGATATAAGGCAGAGGTTACATCCGACTTATGGGGATTATTCTTTTTACTCAAATCAACATGATTCATATTCCAGAATAGATTTTTTAATTACTTTCAGTACAACTTCAAGGTAGAGTATTTCAGGTAGATTATTAAGCACGACTTTGCGTGATCATTCACCCTTATTGTTACAGATTGAAATGCATGACAAAGAGAAATCAGTATATAGATGGAGATTAAATAGCTTGCTTTCGTGATTTTGTAAGAGAGCACATTCGATTGTTTTGTGATCTGAACTTACATTCAATAACTGATATTTGTGATTTGGGATGTACTGAAATCAAGGAAGATTACATGAGGGAATTGGATAAATTACAAAGGAAGATAACCGATATGGAAAAAGACCTGCATGTTCAAAGGTCAGAGAACAGAAGGAGGTTAATAATTAATTTTTTAAAACTTCAATAATACTATGCAAACTTATAGAATAGAAAAAGCAATAATGAGAACTAAACAAAGTTACTATGAATTAGGAGAAAGATCACAGTGCTAGTGTGGCAATTGAAAACAGAACAAATCTCCAAAACTATAAATGCTATCTGGAAAGTATCTAATCCTATAAACCTCAATAGATAAATGATTCTTTTCTGGGTTTTTATTCAAAACTATATAGTTCAGAATCTCAAAAAGATAATGACAACATTAATAAGTATTTATCTTAAATACATTTGCCTCTGTTATCTTTGGAGGAACAGTCAGAACTAAAGTCTCCCATTGATCAGTTATAAATTAAAGAAGCAATCAGAACATTACAGGCCAGTTTTCTGGCCGAATTCTCTATGGACTTTAAGGATTAATTGCTTCCTTTATTTATTATTGCTTCATTAACCCATACACACTGAATCTTTTTCCACTACGATAGTTACGGTAATACCAAAAAAAGACAAAGATCCCTTAAAGCAGTGGTTCTCAACCTTTTTCTTTCCACTCAAATACCACTTTAAGTAATCCCTATTCCATCTGTGCTCAGTAAGAGATTGCTTAACGTGGGATGTGAGTGGGAATGGAAGGTTGAGAATCACTGCTCCACTCAAATGTTACTGAACTAATTTCCTTGTGAAAAATTGTCATTGGCTATTTCCTTTGGAGTTATGAAACCGTGCACATAATGAGTCAATAGGCTACGATGAAAACAGTAGTATGTTGTGGAAAGAAATACTACCATAAGCAATCCCTTACTAATTACAGAGCACCTACGGCATTGGGAATACTGAAAGTGGTATATGAGTGGAAAGAAAAAGGTTGAGAACCACTGCCTTAAAACCTGCTTCGTATGGACCAATATCTTTTCTAAATGCAAATTATAAAATTGTTGCAAAGGTTTTGGCTAATAGGATAAACAGATTACTATCGAAGTTAATTAATGTTGATCAGACAGGTTTTGTTAAAAAGTGACTAGCTGCTGATAATATAGTGAGATTATTAAGTATCACTCATTTAGCACAATCAAAAGGAGATTTAAGTGTTGCTATAGCCTTAAATCAGAAAAGGCCTTTGATAGATTAGAATAGGATTTTCTTTTGAAGGTACTGGACAAGTTTGGTTTGGGACAATCTTTTAATAATTGGATTAAAACATTATATATTAATCCAAAGGTAAAAGTGGTAACTAATGGAAAAATCTCAACATCTTTTAATTTGTTGAAATCTAGTAGACAAGGATGTGCCTTTCCACCAACATTATTTGTACTGGCTATTGAACCACTTGCAAAGATGATTAGATGGGATACATTTATTAAGGTATTCAGGGTCAGTCATGAGGTACATAAAATTAGTCTATTTGCAGACGATGTATTGAAATATTTGACCGAACCGGAGTCTTCCTTGAGACAACTGCATCTCCGACTAGAAGAGTACAGACAAGTCTCAGGATACAAGATAAACTGGAATAAAAGTGAAGTTGCACCATTTGTGCAAATGCATTGTTCATTGCACAATGTCAGCAAAATATCCAATTTAGATGGCCAAAAAATGGGGTTAAATATTTAGGGATTAGAACAGATAATAAAAAATTTATATAATTTGAATTATCTACCTTTACTTCATAAAGTTGAAGATGATTTAAAGAAATGGATGACATTACCTATTACTTTAATAGGAATAGTTAATTTTATAAAGATGAGTATTTTTCAAAAAATTCAATCTCTCTTTCAAACAGTACCTATTTTAGTACCTCAACAATTTTTTTTAAAGATCTAAATAAGTGGATTCGGAAATTTTTATGGAAGGGTAAAATGTCTTGAGTAACTTTGCAGAAATTAACATGGAAATCTGAATGGAGGGGGGAAAACTGCAACTCCCACATTGCTATAATTATTATAGAGCAGCTCAAATGCATTTTATTGCATCCTTTTTTGAAGATTAAACCAGTCCAACATTGATTAATATAGAATTGGAGAAAAGTCAGCTAAGGAATTTCTTTATAATGGAATTCAAGGTTGATATCAGGAACTAAAGATACACCTTTACTGAAACATTTGGGTTAAGATAGATGGGGAAATTGGGACAAAGAGTGTATCACTGTATACCCCTCTGTTTCAGATATATTTTTACCAAGACAATAAATGTTTGAAACTGCGGACTGATAAAGATTATTGTGAACAAGTTCTGTTAATGTTCTTTTTTCAATTGAGGGACAAATATGGAATAACTAGAAACATGCTTTTTTTGTTATTTTCAAATAAAGCAATTCTTAAGAGAGAAATTGGGACCAGAAAGTGTATTGCCGCCATGTAGTGAAGTGGAAACCCTTGTTCAACAAAGGCCAGTACAGAAACTTACTTCTGCAATGGACCTTTTATTAGAGAGCAACATGTAAACTGGGACTCTAGAAATCTAAACAGAAATGGGAACAGGATCTGAATATTACAATTGATGAGCAATTATAGATGGATTTGTGTAGAGACTGCATGTTGAACACAATTAATGTGCAAATCAGATTAGTACACTATAATGTTTTTAATGTCATATATCACACCGTATAAGTTGCATAAAATAAAATCAGACTTATCAAACAAGTGTTTTAGATGTGGTAAAGAAGATGATACCTTTCTGCATTCCACATGAATGTGTCCAAAATTAAGACTGTTTTAGTTAAAAATAGGAGAACTGTTGGAACAAATGTTTAATATTTCATATCCACAAAATCCTCACTTTAAGGGAATGTTGAGGGAATGAATCCTAAACTGGTCCCATCACCAACTCAATAAAAGTTTGTGAAAATAGCATTAGCAGTGGCAAGAAAATGTACTGCAGTCACTTGGAAATTGGATTCTTATCTGGGCATAGACAGATTGCATGCGGAAATACAAAAGTTCATTCCACTGAAAACAATTACATATAATTTGAGAAATAAATACATACTTACAAATATGAAGCCCATATATACACAAGTATTGTGGGTTAGTTTTATTCTCTTCTAATCGCTATTCCCTATGACCTCACCAGATAGCACAGATAACATTTGATAGTTAAGACCTCTGCGTTTTTTGGCCTGCCTTAGTATAATCCAGTAATCTTATTATTCTCTTTCTCTTTTTTCTTTTCTTAAATATGTTACTATATGGTGTTAACATGTATATGTAATGATTGATTGTCTTTCTGGGGGTTGGGTTTTAGTTTTTTAAGCGGAGTAGGTTATATTTGTTTTGCAGTGAATATTAATTTGTATTAAAATTATGGATGTATGAAAACTTCAAAAATAAAATACAATTTAAAAAAAAAACAAAAAAATGTCTGCATCCAAAAAAAGGCTCATGATGGGAATACTCAGGTCAATCTCACCCCAAAAAAACATTTTCTGTCAGATTATTTTGATGATCATACTGCCTTCAGGCAGTAAGGAACAGACTAGAATCATGCTGTCTGGACCTTACCATAAACTCAGCTCCTTCTTTTGTTGTCCTCCTTTAAAAGTATCAAAAGTCATGTTTTTCTCAGCCAGACTGAGGAAGAATTCAGCAAGAAATAAAAAAAATAATTTCATTAGAAAATCCAGCCTTTTACATTGCACACAAATAAATCATTGAGAGCAAATTAAATATTTTTAGAGAGAAAATATTTTAAAAAAATCTATTCGGAGCAGATAAAAAGAGTGAGCTCCTGGATTTAAATCCTATGCATACCTTATAAAAACTAAAAGTAACGTAAATCGGCCCTCCATTAGGAGAAAAAGAAACCACAAATTAAAGTCTAAATAAAATAAAAATTAAAAAAAAAGATAAAGTAAAACCCCCCGCCCCAAAAAAAAACTACCAAAACCAAACTTGGGTGTGCATCACCCACCAGTGGCTGATGACTAATAGAACATAGAGCAAATCTCTCCCTTCCCAGCCAAACAAAAAATAACAACAAGATATCATAATGACATAAAAATAAAGTAAGAATAAGTAAGTTCTTCTATTCATCCATGAGATTCCAAACTCGACGACCCCATTTCAGGAGAAATTAGACTCTTTCCATTCCCATTTATCCCATTTCCGGAACAACCAGATTTTTCTTTAGGAGACAATGGTGGACTATGTCTTGGTCCGTGTACATCTGGCAACGAATCAGCAAATATCATTGCTTCACGCTCATTCTCAAAAAACCGAGATTGAAAGTCTCCACAAAACACCTTCAACACTGCCGGATAACGAAAAGTAAAGTTATAGTCTTTACGCCACAGAACTTCTTTAACTGGATTAAATCGACGCTGATGCTGAATAACCTCTTGACTCAAATAGGGATTAAAAAAAACTACTATTCTGAATCATTAACGGAGCTGGCCGTTGTCTCGCATTTTGCACTGCTAGACGAAGTATCATTTCTCTGTCCAAATAATTCAAGCATCGAATTATCATGGGTCTCGGTGATTGATCAGGCGGAGGCCTTCTTCTTAGGGCTCTATGAGCTCTTTCCAATACCAAGCCTCCAGAGAAAAATTCTTCACCCAATATTTGTGGGATCCATCCAAAAAAACGAAGAGGATCTTGATTTTCCATTCCTTCCGGCAAACCAACAATCTTCACATTGTTCCTTCTACTTTGATTTTTCCAAATAATCTACTTTTCTCTCCAACTCCTTTTCATGTTCTCGCAATTCTTTAACGGATTTTTCCACCTCCATCACTTTATCTGTATTAGAGGCCACTTGCTGTTTACATTCCAAAAAGGCAGACTGAAATTTTTTAAAATCTTCAGAAAATACTTCCATTCGTGTATTAACTGTAATGAATTCTGACCTCATACTATCTTTCATTTGAGCTAACTCTTGCAGTATCGGCTGAGTAACGGTACCCAACAAGTTAACTTGTAGTTCAGAAAGACCCGACCCTGTTTTCTTTAACATAGTGTCAGAACCAGATAACTGCAACTCTTGCTGCAGCTCAACAACAGGCATTTTAACAGTTTTACTGCACATTTCAACTTCCAACGACGACACCCCGACTTCCTCAGGGGGTTGATACTGGTCTCCCCTCACAACTCGCTGTTGTTTAAAGAACTCACAGATAAGATCAAGCTCTTCAGATTGAAGTACTGCCTGAGTGGTTTCAAACAATGGATTCATTTTTCTGCGAGATCCCTCTGCCGTTGGGAGACTGCCAGAATCAGGATCCACTTCTTGGAAACGTGCACTTTCCTCCTGAGAACGAATAATTGCAGAGATATCCTTCTCCTGGTGAGCAGTAATCATTTTTTTTTCAGCTGCAGTTTTTCCAGGCCCTAAATCTTCAACACTCCGAAAATGTAGTTTCTTCTGTACTTGAGGTTTAATCTTTTTGCCATTAGTGGCCATAACAACTCCTTAATACTTTAAACTAAGTTTTAAAAAAATTTTAAACTGAAAAACAAAAAGTTAAAAACGGGTTCTTTAAAAGTCTGGCCAGAGAGGTCGAGATTACACATCCAGGCTCTACGCCATCTTGCCACGCCCCCGACGATTTCCCTCTAGTTGAAGAAACATTTGCCATCTCGGGACTGAATGACTGATCCCTTATTCTCAGAGCTGGTTCCGTTAAACTTGACAGCCCAGACAAGAGATTCAAATTCCCCTCAGAGACAATCTGTACGTTAAACAGTGTAGTCTCTGCCCCCAAAGTTTGCGATGGCTCGATCCAATGTGGCATCACACACCGTACATGAGCAGCTGGTTTTGGCGTGACGGTACAGTCGCAGAATCCAACAGTACAGAAACAGGTTCTTTTACCCACCATGTTCACTCTGATCCTTTTGTTCTATTTTAATTGATCCCGTTTTCCTGTATCCTTCAATGCTTTGCACATTTACCTGTCTTTCTAAATATTCGGTAAAGGGTACAGCTTGTATCTAATAGTTACAAACCAGGCTCAGTGTATAAAAACACAATATCTCAACTCTCCATCTTCTCACCCTAAAGCTCAACACCATTGCTTTTATCAGCTCCATGATGTGAATAATGAACATTTACCCCAGTAGTGCATCATTTTCAATACATTCTATCACCTTCAGAACTGAACTTTCCTCAGTGTAACCACATCACAACTGAAGAAGAATCACTGCCTGAGCAGCACATGCATCACAAATATCCACTACAGCACAGAAAACAAGCCATTTGGCCCCTCTAGTCTGTGCCAACCATCATCTCCTTAGTCCCACTGATCTGCTCCCATTCTATAACCCTCCAGGCCTCTCTGATCTATGTACCTATCCAATTTATTCTTAAGTCACTTGATCGAGCCTACATTCACCACATTAGATGGCATCTGAACATTATCGTTTTGGAGCAGGGTAGAAACAGCAGATGCTGGTTTTGATTTAAAAATGGGAAATGCTGCCCGACTGCTCAGTGATCCCGTGAAATAAAGAACAGACTTAACTTTACAGAGCAAAGTCCGGTGAAGATCTAAGTTCATTCTATTTCACAGAATTGTATAATTGTAAAATGCCCTTCTGTCCACAGTGAACCACTCAATGCTGATACACTGATCTACACAATACTCATCTCATTTCAAACTCTTGGAAGAAAGCCCTTCCCAACCCAACAAAATTTCCCTCGAACCACTTCTGCTCGCCGCATTGGGCAGCCCTATGTGAATGTGAAATGTAATCTATCCAAGACCAGGTTAACAGAATCATATGGCAAATGTGAAGTTCAGTGTAACATTTAAGCGGTTTTATTTGGAACCGGAGCTGCAGGTTCACTCTGAACTGAACACACATTTATGTATTCTGTTGGAGGATTTGGGTCACAAGGATTGATCACCCATGGAAAGCATAGAACTGCAGCACAGCAACAGCTATCAATGTGGACACAAGATTACAGCACACTGCACACCTTTAGCCCACAAAATGTGCCAACCCATGTAAACCAATTCACACCAAACTATTTTTTAAGGTGTCTGTTACAGATTTCTGTGTTGTGTATTGGCCTATGTGTTGTGGTTTTATGTTAAAAAGTGACAGTTTGCCTTAGAGAGCCAAGGTGAAGATGGACTGCTGAGAGAGTGGGAGACGGACTGAGCATGTGCAGAAAAATGATCTAAAAATTTCTGGACTTGGACAATAAACCAAGTGGAGTGGAAGGAGGCCCAGAGCATGAGTCATGGTCTGGAGAACAGTTTAGAATGTTGGGCATTTCAAAAAGGGTGAACATTCCGAAGGTAGCCAGAAGGATCCGGACCAAGCCAGTGGTTCCTCTCTCTGCAACCAACACAAGACATCTTCGAATTTTGTGCTCTCTCTCTCTCAAAGATCTTTTGGCTTCAGTTTACCAAACAAACTGAATTTTGTTTATGATCTTTGCTTCAGTTGAGATCGAAGTTTTGGGAGTCTGTGTGTTTTGTGTCTAAGTTTTTCTGTGGGCTGGTTAGAACTATAACTTAGACTTTAATTACATAGGTTATATTTAAGCTGGGGAATTTATTAGTTTTACACTGTTATAGAAATTTGCATAGTAACTAGTGGGCATTGTTATAAAAAGGGGGGTTTTGAATTAAAGTTTGAAGGTGAATTTTTTGTTAATAAAGTAATTGTTCATCTTTACCCCTGTGTGATATGCCTTCTTTGTGGTTGCTGGTTTGATCTTGTAACATGTCTCACAGTTAAAACCCACGATTTTTCTCAGAAACGTACCTATCCAATATTTAATCAGAATTACAAATCGAGCCCACATTCATCACTTTAGCTGGCAGCTTGTTCCAAAGTCTTTCTCTCTCGCTCTCTGGGAAGTTCCTTTGCTTCGTTCCACTGTCTCCACCAGCCCCTTACTCTCCCACTTCCACATCAGTCTCACCTTCCCCATCTCCTCCACTCCGCGTCTTCAATCTCTTCCACCACCCTCCCCATCTCCAAATTCCCTCCCTTTGCATATCCTATCTCTCCCTCATTGGCTCACCGTCCTCCATTTCCAGCCTCCCCTTATCCCACCCAATCTCCAGCCTCCACATCTCCCACCTCCCACTCTGTTTACACCCTCCCTGTCACCCACTTCCCACTCTGTCTCCACCCTCTCCACTGTATCAAACAAGCACCTCCCACCTCTACATCATCATCCCCAACCTCCCTCTCCCTCCCAGTCTCCACCACCCTGGCAACCCCACCCCATGAACCCCACTTCATCCCATCTACTCTTCACCCCCTCCCTATCTCTCCCCCTCACCAACTCCCCTGTCGCTATCATCCCCTCCCCATTACCCCATCAAACTCTCCCTTCTCTTGACTCGCCAACTCCCCCACTACTCATCAAAACCCCCCATGAAACCCCCATCACCTCATCACCCGCTCCCCTTCTACCTCCTCCCCAACAACCACACACCGTGAACCCCCATCACGCCATCTACTTGTCACCTCCTCCCATTCTCATTTCCCATCACCCACTTCCTGTCAAATCACGTCTCTCCCCTCGCCAACTTCCACTCCCCATCACCCCACTTGCTCATCACCAACTCAGTTTCTCCCCCACCCCATCTACTCGTCAATCCCTCCTCCATCAACCCATCTACTCCTCACCCCCTCCCCAACTCCCAGTCCCCATCATCCCCCAACTATCAAACCCTTCAACATCCTCTCCATCTCACGCCACTCCCCATCAAACCTCCATCACTCCATCTACTCATCACCCATCCCCATCACACCACCTCCCCAATGTCTCCCCCTCCCCATGAACCCCCATCACTCCATCTACTCAATACCCCATCCCCAACATTCCCTCCCTGTCACCCACTCCCCCTCAAACCCATCTCTCCTCCTCCATGTCCCCCACTCTCCATCAAACCTCCAATCCCCATCTCTCTGCCTCCCTGTCAACCCCTCAGTGAACCCCCATCACCCCATCTACTTGTCACCCCCTCCCCATCAAATCCCCCTGTGAATCCCCATCACCCCATCTAATCCTCACCCACTCCCTGTCAACCTCCCATCACCTCATCTACTCCTCAGCCCGCCTCCATCTCTGCCACTTGTGAACTCCCTCGATGAACCCAATCACCCCCGCCAACCCCTCCTCCCCGCCAACCCCTCCTCCCCGCCAACCCCTCCTCCCCGCCAACCCCTCCTCCCCGTCAACCCCTTCGACTCGTTACCCCCTCCCCGTCTCTCCCCCGAGCTGGGGTGGGGCCGGCACCGATCCGACGTTCTCCTGGGCCTTGACTTAAACGCGTGAACTCACCGAGTGTGGCCGCCGAAAAGCGAACCGGTCACGGACACTGCAGGTTTCCCTCGCGGTGGGTCGGGGGGAGGAGAACGGAAGAAGAGCAGCCGGACATTCACTCTTGAATTGTCCGGAGTCTAACGGAAGTGACGTTTACTCTGCCGGATCCGACATTGCTCATGAGTAGAACAGTTTGATGGACAGTCACTGCCGCCAATGGAAACAATGATGCTCTCTCTCCTCAGTTGGAGGGGCAGGAGCGCGCTCGGCCTTTGAAACGCCTCACCGCGTGTGTGACGTCAAAATCGCGAGAGATCCTTCATCGTGGTCTGCTCGGTGATTGGCAGGCAGCGGGGGAGTGACGTCACGGGCCCGCCATGAATCTCCATTAGGGGGCGCAGGTGTGAGGGAGGGGGAACGAGTCCAGAGTTGCAGTTTCGATCCCCGCTCAGGGTGGACACGGGTCACATGATCTATGTCAATTCGGTACATTTCCTGGCACTGACCTATTCATCAAAAGCGAAGCGAGGAGAAAGAACATTTAGTTTAATCAAAACCTTATGTGAATTGAGGAAGAAGCTTTGGAAGGGTGGGAGAAAAGTGGAGCCCCCTGGTAAAATCCACATTGTGAGAGATGGGAAAACTGATCTAAAATTATGAACATGAAGGAAACTAAAATTCATACATCAGTTAATGGCTGTAACCAGTACAAACAGGATGAGCTTGGGAATTCGGATGCAGGAAAGCAGAGTCAGCACGATTAACATAAGAATCTTCTAGTCTTTGTGACAAGATCAATGAGCCACCATAAGAATAAGACAAGGAGCGGTAAGGAACAATAGAATGTAGGAAGTTGAGGTAGTCTGGATAGACAGAAGTGCCAAGTTCTACATATCTAATTAGTTAACCTTACACAGATTTACAAAGTTATACATATTAAATTAGCCAACCCTAGACAGGATGAGCCAACTCTACATACCAAGAGACTGTAGCTCCGAGAATCAGGAAGGTGTGAATAAGGACAATAACATGAAGGGACACCGACAGGATACCCCCTGGTCCTCCAAGTATACTGAAACTGCACGTAGGCAGGAAGGATTGCCTCTGCCAAACCCATCCAGGGGGCAGAAGAATGTAAGGGGGAGGGTATTCTGATACTGAAATTTACTGTATAAAAGTTGGGTGAGCCCCAGTGTATGTGTGTATTCCCAGGGTAAGGGGAAGCACCCAACTTTGCATTGTTGTATAATAAATGTTCTTTGTTCTCAATTTTTGTCTCGAGCAATTTCTTTAAAGGTAATTCTGTTTCTAACAAATGGGGGCTCGTCCGGGATCACACTCCCTCCACTGACAGAGTGCCCGACGACGAGAGTAGGTGCACCCCAGCTGATTCAGCTGGACTCACAGATTACGGGTGGCTGGTCAGTGGAAGAAGCGAGTGATATCCGAGAAGAGGCATTGAGAACAAACGACGGAAGGAAGCGCGCTAGAGCCTTGCTACTGGAACCCGGTAAGAGGAATTTTACTTGCCTATCAGTATGGGAAGTATGGGTAGCAAGGAAGAGAGTCCTGGTAAAGGATGTGAGAATCAGATAATTACGTACAGCCCGCCCGGGTTGATGTTATCTGAGTGGGGCACGGGAAGGACCCGTGGAAAGGACAAACTGACCATGGTCAGGTATTGTTGTAGGGACTGGGTTAAATACCCGATTAAAGGGAGCTCCGTGTACTGGCCAAAGCTCGGATCCAAGGATGACTGGATGTGTCAAGCTTTGAACATCTGGCTCTATCAAAACCAGAGAGATAACCTAGAGAGCAGGGAATATGCAGCCTGCTGGCTTAGGGGATCATGTGATCAATTGGTTTTGAAAGAAAAAGAGTACAAGGACAAGAGAGAGGAGGAACCTTTTGTCCCTGAACCACAAGGGTGGGATGTGCTTACATTCCCTCCCTCCACCTTATGTTCCTCCTATGCTGGCTCCTATCTTTCCTCCCCCTCCTATGCCCTACCCTTCTGCACCTTCCCCTCCTCCCCCACAGCTAGAGAAAAGAGAAGAGAGTAGGAGTGGTATGATGACTCGCTCACAAAGCACTCGATTACCACCTCTGTTGACAGGAGAGAGAGGTAACTTTAATTCAGAACAGTGTGAGACTCTTCAGGAAGAAAGGGCAGAACCCTTTGATTCATTTCCCAGGGAGCAGGAACCCAGACCTAATAAGCCAGAAACCAACTGGATGAGACCACTGCGGGAAGTTCCCGTGGGAGAGGGTCTCGGTTTTGTAAATGTGCCCCTGACCAGTACTGAAGTGCGTAACTTTAAGAAAGAACTGACCTCCCTGATAGAAGATCCCCAGGGATGTGCTGAACAGTTAGACCAATTTTTGGGACCAAATATATATACAATATGGGGGTCTCGACATAGAATCCCCAGCAGGGGAACAATTGGTACTAACTGGTTTTGTTACCAACTCAGCCCCAGACATTAGAAGAAAATTACAAAAGACAGAAAATTGGCATGAGCAGGGAATAACCCAGCTTCTACAGATCGCACAAAAAGCATTTGTCCAGACATCTGAGGATAAGCAGAAAGCAAAGGCTAAAATTTTAATGTATCGGTGTGGCTGATAGTGGCAAGTTGATCTGCTACTGCATTATGTTGTGCCATGTTCGTCGTCGGATTGGTATGGAAGTCAACGTGATGTACAGTCATCTTACAATGATGGGAAGCATCCCACAACAGCTGCCACAACTGTTTGCCCCATACTGGGTGGTCATGTAACAGCCACTCATCCTTTTGCCAATCAGGCATCCATACCACTAGTCCATTAGCCACAGCCCAGGAATTAGTAAACAAGTGAAGAGGGTGATCTTGGGGGTCTAGTGGTAAAGTGATCGCCTTCAACTCAGCATACTGACTGGAGCCACCATTCCCCTCCTCCAATAAGTGAGTTCCTGACCTGTGATGGTAAGCCACCACCTTCCACTTCTGCTTTCCTTGCACCAACCGGCTGCTACCATCAGTAAACCAGCCATCCTCTTGTTCTGCTGGAATGAGCAAATCATATGATTTACCCCACTGACATGGAGAAGGGGGTAGGGGAGGGGGCAAGGCGGGTTCAATGTCCTCATGACGAGACGGAAGATCAGCCACATGTTTGTGTATGCGGCCCACCCCTTCAGGCCCTCTGGTCGCACGACTCTGAATATACCACTTCCATTTGACAATAGAAGACTACTGAGCCCACCCGATCTTTAGATCAGCGTCATTAGTCAGGTCCCAGTTCATTATTGGAAGTGCAGGTCACAACTGGACATCAGCATCGCCTGTCATTCTTTCCATCTCCAGCAGGGCCCAGTAACAGGCCAGTAATTGTTGTTCAAAAGCAGAATAACGAGTGGCAGCCTCAGGCATGGTTTGTGACCAAAATCCCAGCAGGACTCGGCCGCCCTCTTGTTTCTGCCAGAGACTCCAGGAGGCCACATCATCAGTAATGGAGACCTGTAGTTCGTAGTGGGTATTTGGGATGCGGGGAGAAATGGGCAGTGCCTGAAGAATAGCCTACTTGGTGGACTGGAATGCCCTTTCCTGATCGTCACCCTATAAAAAGTCTGCTTTCTTTCGGGTAATCTTGTATAGAGGACGTAAAAGAAATGCCCAGTGTAGAATATGGCGTCACCAGTATCCCAATAACCCTATGAAACTTTGGGTCTCTTTTTTACTAGTTGGAGTGGCCAAGACTGCGATCTTATTGCAAACTTTATTGGGAACCACCTGTTCTCCAGCATGCCACTGAATTCCAGGAAGATAACCTTCTGGGACGGGCCCTATAGCTTGGCGGGGTTAATGGCCCACCCTCTTTGCATCATGGTATCTTGGACAAACTCCATACCTTCCTGTACCATCTCTTCCATGGCCCCTTGGATATTCACATAATGGTGAATCGAGAGAGAAGGCAATACTGGCACCGCCTCCAAATCACGGGCAATTAGGTTGTGGCAAATAGTGGGAGAGTGTACATAGCCCTGAGAGAGGCGGGTGAAGGTATACTGATGCCCTTCCAGGTAAAGGCGAACTGATTCTCTGAGACCTCAGCTATAAGAATACTGAAGAAGGCATTAGCGAGGTCAATGACAGCATACCATGTTCCTGAGTTCCCAGTAGCGATGTTTTCAATGAGGGTGACAATGTCCGGAACTGCTGAAGCAAGTGGTGGGGCATGTTTGTTCAAGAAACGATAATCAACTGTCATTCTCCAGGAGCCATCCGGTTTCTGGACTGGCCAAATAGGGCTATTAAAGGGTGACATTGCAGACCTCACTATGCCTTCCTCTTGGAAAGCATCGATGGTGGCAGTAATCTCTTCTTGCCCTCCAGGGAGGCGATACTGTGGAATGCATACTGGTTTCGGGGTGGGGGGGGCGTGGGAGGCACCATTACAGGATCCCACTTAGCCTGACCTACCACTAGTCTTTTTGTAATAGTACGAATTCCAAATGCAAATCCCCCTTGACTAGTATTAAGGGCCTTACCGGCCAACATATTGATACCCAGGATACACTCGTCAGTGGCAGCCACAAGGGGATGTAACCATATAGGGGAAGGGCCATCACCCATCATGGCATGGACTTTTACTTCCTTTGCCAGGGTGATTGCTCCTTTCATCCCCTCTATTCGAAATGTCGGTCCAGTCCAGAGGCCGGGGTTACCCGAAATCACTGAGTGCTCCGCACTGGTATCGACCAAGGCCAAATATTGGCAGTCATTACCCCCACCCCAATGGATTGTTAACAGTATGTAGGGCCGTGGGTCCCCGTGTATCAATGGAGTAGACAAAGAAACCCCGCCCGCACCCCCATGCCTTAGTTGGGTTCGGGAGCTTCCAGGACCACATGCTACTATTATCCATGAGCCTTTTTAACTAATTGTTGTATCTCATCACGGGTAAATGGAGCAAGAGAAGCTGACTCGATAGGAGCAGCAGTGGGAGCAGAAGGCACAGCTGGGCCAGGAAGACTCAACAGTTGGGGATGATGTTCCCCTGCCTCTTATAAAGGGCATAAAGAACCATGGTAGGTTTCCCATCAATATCACTTTTAGGTACGCCTAACTTTAACAAGGTTAAAAAAAAAGGTCCTTTCTTGTTGGTCCGTTATTAGCAGCAGCCCCACTCTTTTTATCCTGCTTGTCTGATGTAACCTGGCTTGTAGGTGAGTGGATTTTACTTCCTAACTCTAATTCTTGAAGCCCAGATAAGGCGTGCACCGTCTCACACACAGGGTGCTCAATTAGCGGACTGGTTATGGAGAGAACCAATCTCCATACAGTGAGTTGTGTGGAACGAACCAATCGGGTATGCATTCCGGCTGTAAATATCTCTTCATCAGGGCTCTCCCCATGTACCCACAGCCTCAATCGCCCTGCATACAAGGCAGAGGACAGGGCCTGCTGATGAATTACTGCTATACGCTCCTCTGGGGTACCCCAATTGTTCTGTAAATGTAAATCCCAATCTACTGATGATGGGTATACCCATAGCAGGGCATCCCATAGAGTGGCAAGTAAGTAATCTACCTCTCTTCCTCTACCCCGCAGCTCAGCAGTGACCCGGATATCAGTAGTCAATGTTCCTAATCCCAATAATTCCTCAAGGGTTAAATATACATTACCCCCCACTTGCTCCCAAACACGCAGGAGCTAGGCCGCCAGAGTTTCTCCTGCCTTTTGCCTAAATCGATCTCCAATGGCAGCCAGCTCTTTTATAGAGAAGTCACGTATCATTGACTGCTCTTGACCCCTGTACCCACTTTGGCCCATAGGGTCCTTTTCCCAGTGAATGGGACGAGGCCTAGGCCTTCCTGTAGAGGGGGTGGGCCATTGAGCATAAGCAGGGGTTCGGGTACCTTCCCGTAGGTCCTCTAGTGAGATCAGGGGATCATCTTCCTCTTCAGTCTCGTCAGTTACATTCCACCCCTCTCCCTCTCCATCTGTTTGGAAAATCTGCTGCCTTACAGGGCAGGTGTGAACAGTGGGTGGAGAGTGTAGTATTTTAGGCACATGTTGAGGAGTATCTGCATTATTACCGTGGTCATCATTCCAGATATTCTCGTCCCATTCATCAATTACATCAGGATCGGCCATTCCTTATCATGGCACGAATACGATGTGTTTCGGGTTCTACTCCATGCCTTTCTTTATCTGCACAGCTGCTGCCGGAGTTTAATATTTTGGCAGATCATTTGGACATGCTTAGCCTCCCATTCTTTGGATTGGTCCTGACTGGTGCGAACAATCACGCTCATCATGGAACAGCATTGCAGTAGCAGCTTCTCCACCTCCCCCAACTGGGACGTTGGTTGGACTCTAGAAGTTCTACTTCTTGCTGAGAGACGTTTCCACCCCTCAGAGAGTTTCCACTTCAGCAGTTGGACCATGGCTTACATTACCCAAAAAATTGTTTACTCATAGCTTATCTCTTTGAATAAATGATTTAATTATCTTCAAGGTCTCCTGACAGTCTGCAATCAACAAAATCCAACTGCCTCCCTGGGCCCCATGGTGGAATTTAGAATATGTCTTCTGATGCAACTGCATCCCTTCTTGCATAAGCTGGTCCAAATCCTTCATTACAAGTGGCTGATTAAAAAGGAATCAGTTGTGGGTGTGCAGCGAACAACAAATCTCTCTCTGAAAACAGAGAAGAACCTTCCTGAGTGGTAACCATTTACTTTTCAAGCACCAAAGTCTGGTGAACTTTAGAAATGTTACATTCTGTGCACAGTATAAGAATTGCCAAGAATTCTTATTCCTCTGCGAGGAATTCACTGAACTTGGAGAAATGAGAAGTGAAATTGGACTGTGAATCAAAAAACTTTTCTGAACTTACACATGCATTACATACACGTGCGCTTAGAATTAGAAGGGGGTTAAGTTAGGTTAGTTAAGTGAATAGTGATAAGTTAAAGTGTGATTCTGTTTTCATGTTTAAAGATAATTAACAGCAACTTTTAAGTTGTGGCAGCGCACATCTTCATGGCGAACCGGCCCCGCTTGTATCGCCACAATGCGGGCAGCCATGGGGAAATGGCGTCGTCAGAGGTTCCTCTCTGACTCCAGTATCCTTTCCAGGGTCATTAATGACCCTCAACATGGGGGCTGTGTTTGTTCCACTGCTCACATTGCCACTGTTGTGACCCCGATAAGCCCAGATGTTTGTCTGGACTCAAAACACCATGGATTCAGCAGAGGTTAATGCTGACTCCATCAAGCTTCCCTCCTTTGGACCCACCAACCAAGAATGTGGTTTGGGCAGGTGGAAGCACAGTTTCAACTCTGCAATATCTCCTCAGATGCCATGATATTCTATCATGTTGTGAGCGCTCTGGACCAAGATATGGCAGCAAGGGTGGATGACATCATTCACTACCCCCTGACCACGGACATGCTGATTGGAACTTTTGGGCTAACTCCACAGCAATGGGCTTCCAGGTTCCTTTACCTAGATGGGCTTGGGGACCGTAGTCCGTCGGCACTGATAGATGAAATGCTGGCCCTGGCAGAAGACCACAAGCCTTATTTTCTCTTCTACCAGATATTCCTGGAACAGATGCCGGAGGACATCCAGCTGCTCCTCACAGATGAAGACCTCTCGAACCTGAGGAGAGCAGCAGCCTGTGCGGATGCACTCTGGCACATGAAGAGGGAGAACAAGGCAGCCCTCAACCAGGTGACACGATCAGGTGCCAGCTGACCGCAAGCCGCTTCCAAGACCAAGACAGTGGAGGACCAGTTGACCTGGTGTTTCTTCCACCAGTGCCTTGGAGCACAAGCCCATAAGTGCCGCCAGCACTGTGGGTTTCAGGGAAATGACCAGGGTAGCCGCCATTGATGGCTACAATGGCTGACCACACAAACAGCCTCATTCATCTGATGGACAGATCTACTGGCCGCCGATTCCTGGTGGACACAGGGGCTGAGCTCAGAGTCCTTCCCCCCACAGCATTAAAGACGCACCCGATCTCGAGGTCCAACCCTGTGGGCGGCCAATGGCTCCACCATCAAGACCGCAGGGCACAGATCCAGATCGGGAAGGAGAAGTTCCACTGGAGGTTAATCCTAGCCTCCGTGGGCATTGCGCTTTTAGGGGCCGAATTCCTCAGAGCTCATGGCCTACAGATTGCCATGAAGGTCAAAAGGCTGGTCAATGCTCGAACATTCCACTCCGCCTGACTGGAAACAGCAGAAGCCCAAAGGCCCGAAATCACCACTGTAGCCACCACCAGTGACGAGTTTGATGAGATCCTCCATGAATTCTCTGCCATCTTAGAGACACGGTTCAATGCCGCCATGCCGAGCATGGAGACTTCCACCACACTGTCACACAGGGCTCCCCACTGCATGCTAGTACCAGATGGCTGCCGCCTGAGAAGCTCCAGCAGGCAAAGGAGGAATTCTCCAGGCTTCAGGAACTGGGGATCGTCTGGCACTCGTACAGCACCTGGGCATCGCCGCTCTATATGATCCAGAAATCATCTGGGGGCTGGAAACTGTGTGGGGACTACTGTCAGTTGAATGACACAACCACCCCTGACAGGTACCACATACAGGACTTCTCCACCAACCTCCACGGTGCACGGGTCTTCTCCAAAGTGGACCTCGTGCAGGGATACCATCAGATCCCGGTGCATCCAGACGACATGGGTAAGATGGCCATTATCACCCCTTTCGGCCTCTTCAAGTTCCTGTGAATGCCCTTCGATTTAAACAACGTGGCCCAAACATTCCAGCACTTCATGAATGCAGTCGGAAAAGACTTGGAGATTGTGTTCATTTACCTGGACAATATTCTCATTGCCAGTTGCAACTGCGATGAACACAAATCCCACCTCCGCACACTCTTTGCCCTGCTGGCGAACTGTGGCCAAATGCCAGTTCGGCAAGGAGTTCCCTCCAGTTCCTGGGGCACACCATTTCAGCGGCTGGGGTCACGCCGGTGCCGGAGAAGGTAGTGGCTGTTCAACAATACCCCAAACCCTCCACACTGAAAGGCCTCCAAGAGTTCGTGGGGATGGTGAACTTTTACCATCAAACTTTATCGTGGTCAGAGGAGGCGAACACGGCTTTCATCACGACAAAGGAGGCTCTAGCCAATGCCACACTGCTGGTGCACCCGTGGCCATAGGCACACACATCGCTCTCTGTGGATGCCTCAGCTACGGCAGTTGGGGGGGGGGGGGTTCTGGAAGAGTGGCTTGATGGATAATGGCACTTGCTGGCCTTTTTCAGCAAGCAGCTGCGCCCTCCTGAGCTCAACTACAGTGCCTTCGACTGGGAGCTCCTGGCGCTGTATTTGACTATCTGCCATTTCCACTACTTCTTCCTTAAGGGCAGGCCTTCATGGATCACAAGCCCCTCACTCATGCACTGGCGATGTCCAAGGATCCGTGGTCCGCTAGACAGCAGTGCCACCTCTTGTACGTGTTTGACTTCACGACCGACATCCAACAGAGGGCTGGCAATGTAGTGGCGGATGCGCTCTCCCATCCAGCCATCAACACACTCATGCCCGGCCTGGATTATGAGCAACAGGCTCAGACACAGAGGAATTGTGCAGAGACACAGGCCTTGCGGACCGCCATCTTGGGCTTAAAATTTAAGGATGTCTGGGTGTCCAGCAGCCCGGACACATTGCTCTGTGACATCTCAATAGGCACACCACGCCCAGTGGTCCTGCCGCACTGGAGGGCGAAGGTCTTCAGTCTGATCCACGACTCGCTCACCCAGCAGTAAAGACATTCATTACATATTGATCCAAAATTAACATGATAGTCCATCACACGCCAATATCTGTGACTACAGGAATTTGAGCTGTATGAAAAAAAAAACAGATTTGACTAATGTTGGGAAATAGAAGTAATTAACAGCATTCAATATCAGTTCAATGACAATGATCAACCGATCAGCCAATGCTCTGCTCACGAGATTAGAGAGGACTGCACTTTCCCCTGGATGTGATAACAATCGACACCCCATTAACTGTGATGTCGGAACAATAAGAATTGGAAAGTAGGAGTACAAACATGGACTCTATAATTCGGCATCTTTTTTGACAGGATACCACATAAAGATTGGTGTTACTCATTGACACTTCATTAGCTTTGGCACTGCACTGAAGCCACGAGTTGTAATTTAACACATTGATAAAACAAACACCAATTGTCACTGACATCCTCCTTGTTGCATTGCAAATATCACAGTTAAACGCCATGTAAAGTCAACTCAAGTCTGAGATAATCACCTGTCAACAAATAATAATATTTAGATTAATCAAAATGTACTCCAAATCGGGAAGCTCCTGGCGTCGCCTTGGTGATGATTCCAGATCTGATCCTGCAAGTATCATTAGAGGGGGAATAGAAGGATTGAGCTAGAAATATTCGTAATTTCAAATGGTTTTCTCAATATGCGACTAAGAATAATAACTTCCCTGACGACATGAAACAGTCTTGGTTCCAGAGCAACTTCAAAATATTCCTTCGTTACATCGATAATTGCTTTGGGCCTGCATACTGCAACCGTTCAGATGTCGTAAATTTTATCTACATTACTATTCATGTCTACCCTGTCCTCAAAAATAATTGGAATTTCTGACACGTCTCTCCTTTTGTTCCACCTGAAGAGACAATCTATCTACTGATTTTACTCCAAATATTTGACTCCATTATATATCTTGAGTACAAACCCTCCCACCCTGTTTCCCTTTAGAAACTATGTTCTGAAGAATGCCACAATTAATGTTTTCCACATTGGGTTAAGAAAGCATTCTGACAGGGTTTATCACTGCATGCTTGTCTGAAAGATGATCCAGGGACATATGATCAATTTAACACAACATTGGTTTAGTGACCATAGTCATAAGATGACAGTGGACAGCATTATTTTATTAGATGCCTTTGACACATGGAGTATTCCAGGAAGGTCCATAATTTTGTGTCATTTATATCATTGTTTTGGATAAAACCATAGACGATTGATTCATAAGACTGAAATAAACCACATTGGTGGTATTCTTGATGCCATCAATTGTTAGATTCCTCTACCTTGTGAACAAACTTTGAGCATTCACCTTAGATAGGCCCCTCAGAATGTCACCAACGACAATTATGTGATCACCATTCCTCACCAAGGAAACTTCACCAGCCATTGTCTCTCTCTCTCTCTCTCTCCTTGTATTTCGGTATGTACAGTTCCCGAACCATCCTTGTGAATCTAATCTGAACCATATTTTCATTACATCCTACCTATAATATGATAATCAGAAGTGCATGCAATATTCCACACACACACACACACACACACACACACACACACACACACACACACACACACACACACACACACACACACACACACACACACACACACACACACACACACACACACACACACACAAAGAATAATCCTGCTTGCTTTTGTTCCTCTCTCTGAATGTAAAAACTAAAATCCTCTCCCAAGACTCCAAGTCCATTCTTTGAAAAATCTTATCAGTACTTCTGAGCCTGAGCTTTACTGCACATCCACAATATATCAGCATTCTAATATCTTCTGCAAAGCCAAACAGAGTACCAACGTCTAGCTTCAGCAAAGCTCTTGCATTTTAAATGAGATGTCTTTGGTTGGTTGTAAACCTCCACAATCTATCTCTTTTAAAGACATATTTAACTATAACCATTCTAATATCTCCGTAGCACTATCCTTTACGCTAACCTTTCCTCTAATCACCTTATATTGATGTCCTCTGGTTTTTACTATTGTACCCCATCAAATCCCATCACAATCTAGTCAAAACCTGATAATTCATCGCTCCAAACGTAAAAACCTGAGATCTGTCAATCTTGCTTCCTGGGACATATTGTTTAATCTAGTAAACCTCCTGGGAAATAATTTTCTACTCTCTCCAAATCATTGAAATCCACTCTGCAAAGAGGCAAGCAGAATTGAATGCAATACTCCAAGTGTTGTCCACCAGATTTCTATGGAGCTCCAATATTAACAAAATCTTTGAATTCAGTCCCCCGTATGATGAAGGGCAGGATCTCCAGGATATCTCTACTCCTTCTTAAGGAAAGAATCCTGAAAAGAGTCTACTAAATTTCTACTCCACCTATCGAAATAGATCTCCTCACATTTGTCTCTAGTGAATTCATTTCTTATCTCTCCTCCCAATCTACATCTCGTCTACATCTTGTTTATGTCGTGTTGGAACCTATTGCAACTTTCTTAACTGTTCATAAAACTGTCACCTTTCTATCATCGGCAATCAATTTTTAATCAAAGTTATGTATAAAAATCACAAAGAGCAGTTGCTCCAAACCAGATCACTGTGGAATGCAGCACAGGTTCTATTTCTGTTTTCTGCAGGAACACTAATTCTGAATCCACGCAACTGGTTTATTGGTCTCCATGCCCCATGACGATCAGAATGAATCCAGCATGAACTTTGTCAAATGTCTTACTCAAAATCCATGTCCACGACATCCAACAATCACTTCCATTAACTGCGTTAGACACCTCCTCAAAAATGTAATTATCCTCATAATGTACGATCTGCCTGTCACCGCTCCAATGACTATTCCAAAGAAGACTGCTTCTCTGAATGCTGGTAAATCCTGCTCTTAAGCATATCCTCCAAAATTTTGTCTGTCTCTGATGTGAGTCTTACTGGTCTATAATATCCATGATTCTTGCTCCTTTCTTTTCCAAACTGCTCCATTTTTTTTCCTGTCTCGTTGGGACAAACCTATCCCACATATGTGGTCCCTAAAACTCCTTCACATACCTGTTGTGCTTCTTCCTGACATCTGTTCTGAATTTATTCTCACTGGTCCCAGGCGCATCTCATATTGAATTCTTGCAAATTATACCACAATTGAATTCTTGCCGATTATGTCTACTCCCATTCTTGTTCTTCTGTGAAGGTCAGGGCATTGTGATTTTCTCTGAAATGCTCCCCCCACCAAGTATTCCGTAAGCTGACCAAATTCTTTGCCCAGTACTAAATCCAGAATGGCTAACCCTCTAGTCGGGCTGTTCATATCATGTATTGGGCATCAGAAGAACTAAAGAAAAAACATTTAAGATTCAACGTAGTTTGACAGCTAAACCACCCACAGGATGTGTTCGAATATAGGGAAATACAGGCCAAGGAAACATAAACCATGAATAATAGTTTCATCCAATACCATTTATGATTGCAAGAAAAATATGCTCGTGTCTTGGCCAGTAATGCTTCCTCCAAATTCTGTGAAATTTTAGCAACTTCAGGTTTGTATTTGACTCCATTGAAAAATTACGGTCAATATTCAAGATTGCTTTCTGCATATGCTATACAACATTTCACTAATCTCTAAATTGTTTATCGTCCAACACACACCCAATATATCCAACAATTTATATAAAGTTATGGAGCGATATGGCATAGCACCAGAACTTCCAGACCACCGAGTGCACACCCCCGAGCAACAAATAAAAAAAATTATGGTGATTCGACCTGTACTTACTTTATTCAATTCACATTCTCGCCAAAAGGACAAATTTTGCATTGGCGTTTAAAGGGTCCTTCTGCCACTGGGCATTCTGGGCGGCAGATATTTCACACGTTCATGTTTAATGTGGACCCAGTGATGGTGTTTATTCGTTACGAGATAACATCACAGTGAAGGTCTATACGGACTGGCACCGATAATATTATGCTCTATTATAAATAAATAAACAACTAGATGACTTAACTAGACGTTAAAGTTATCTTTAACTTAAAGTTATCTTGTCCGTGAACTACTCTTTGCAGATGATGCCACTTTAGTTGCCTGTTTTGCGGAAACTGCCAAAATGTTTGGCCTGGAAGTCAGCCTGAAGAAAACTGAGGTCCTCCATCAGCCAGCTCCCCACCATGACCACCAGCCCCCTCCACATCTCCATCGGGCACACTGAATTCAAAACGGTCAACCAGTTTACCTACCTCGGCTGGACCATTTCATCTGATGCAAGGATCGACAAAGAGATAGACAACAGACTCGCCAAGGCAAATAGCACCTTTGGAAGGCTACACAAAAGAGTCGGGAAAAACAATCACCTGAAGAAACACACAAAGATCAGCGTGTACAGAGCCGTTGTCATACCCACACTCCTGTTCGGCTCCGAATCATGGGTCCTCTACCGGCATCACCTACGGCTCCTAGAATGCTTCCATCAGTGCTGTCTTTGCTCCATCCTCAACATTCATTGGAATTACTTCACCAACATCGAAGTACTCGAGCTGGCAGAGTCCGCAAGCATCGAATCCATGCTGCTGAAGACCCAACTGCGCTGGCTTGGTCACATCTCCAGAATGGAGGACCATCGCCTTCCCAAGATCATGTTCTATGGTGAGCTCTCCATTGGCCACAGAGACAGAGGTGCTCCAAAGAAGAGGAACAAGGACTGCTTAAAGAAATCTCTTGGTCCCTGCCAGATTGACCACCACCAGTGGGCTGATATCGCTTCCAACCATGCATCTTGGCGCCTCACAGTTCGGTGGGCAGCAACCTCCTTTGAAAAAGACTGCAGTGTCCACCTCACTGACAAAAGACAAAGTAGGAAAAGCCCAAAACCCAACCCCAACCAACCAATTTTCCCTTGCAACCGCTGCAACCGTGCCTGCCTGACCCGCATCGAACTTGTCAGTCACCAACGAGCCTGCAGCAGGCATGGACATACCCCTCCATAAATCTTTGTCCATGAAGCCAAGCCAAAGAAAAAGAAAGAAAGTTATCTGGAAGGGCTCAGGCGCAAAATGTGTCAATAAAGCTTCACCTTCTATGGACGTTGTGATACCGACTGAGTTCCTCCAGCATCTCTGTATCCACAGAATTTCGAGTTTAGTAAATATTTGGATAAGAACATTTTGAAGATAAGATTTTAATTGAGAGAGCTTGTAGAGGCTTGAGATCAAAGCTAGGTCCAAGCCAAAGACCTCATTCTATCCTGATTAGATTTTTAATCTACCAGAATAGAGAGAGGAATATGAGTCAACCTTTGCTGAAGAAAAGAAGATATTTTAATCTGGTCAAGAAGGTTCTATATGATAAAGGTTATAGATTTGTTCTGCACTATCCAACTACTCTGAAAGTATTTCTACCATATCTCTAGTATTTCGGAGAGGATTTTTGCTTATTTTTCTTTATATATATATTACTTATGATGTGTTTACTTTGAATTATTCTTATGTTTTTGGATTGCAGATGTTGGCATTCAGGACCAAATTGATTTGTGTGAGTTCTTACTGGATAGGAGTAATGAAAAGGAAATATTTAAAATTTACAGATAACTAAAATGAATAAAGCAGGTAAGATTATCAGTTTTGATGTTAATGGGATTACCAGGCAATAAAAATAAATAAAATTAGTCCCCACTGTTTCCTACTATTCCCCACATTTCACCATCAGTTCCCTACCATTCCCCTCCATTTCCAACTGTTCCCCACTGTTTGACATTTTTCCCGTGTTCCCCACATTCCTCACTATTCCCACGATTCCCCACTGTTTCTCACTGTTCTCCACAATTCACCATCATGTCCACACAGTTCCCCACTGCCCCCTCTGTTCCCCACTGTTCCCCTCTGTTTCCAGCTATTCCCCACTGTTCACCATTGTTCCCATGTTCCCCACAGTTCCTCACTGTTCCCAATATTCCCCACTGTTTTCCACTGTTTCCCACTGTTCTCCACAATTCACCATCATGTCCCCACTGCCCCCCTATGTTCCCCACTGTTTCCCACTAATCTGCACAGATTCACTCTGTTTTCCACTTTTCTCCACTATTCCCCATCATTTATGGACTGTACCCCCACTGTATCCCACCATTCCTCTCTGTTCCCCACAGTTTCCCACATTTCCCCACTACTCCCCACTTTTCCTCACTAATCCCCACTGTTTCCCACTGTTCTCCACTCTTCCCCAGTGTTCACCACTGTTCCGCAATGTTGCACACTGTTCACCACTGTTTTCCACTGTTCCCCATTGTTGCCCACCTGTTCCCCACATTTCCTCACTGTTCCCCCTCTGTTTCCCACTGTTCCCCACTGTTGACACTGTTCCCACTGTTCCTCAATGTTCCTCACTGTTCCCCTCTGATTCCCACTGTTCCCCATGTCTCACACCTGTTCCCCAGTATTTCCACTATTCCTCACTGTTTCCAATGTTCTTCACTGTTCCACACAGTTTCCCTCTGTTTCCCACTTTTCTGCACTGTTTGCCACTGTATCCCACTGCTGCTCTCTGTTCCCTACTATTCCCCACTATTCCCCACTATTCTTCATCTCTTCCCCACTGTTCCCCAGTGTTCCTCATCTCTTCTGAACTGTTCTTTACTGTTCTGCAAGGTTCCCCACAGTTCCTAAATGCTCCCCACCATTCACCACTGTTCTTCACTATCCCCCATCATTTTCCCACTGTTCCCCAGTATTCCCCACTGTTCCCCAACTCTTTCCCACTGTTCCCCACTGCTTCCCATTGTTCCCCACCTGTTCACCACCTCATCCGCAGAATTTCTTCACAGTTTGACACTGTTCCCCACTTTTCCTGTTCCCTACTGTGCACCCCTGTTCACCACCTGCTTCACAAAGTTCCACTCTGTTCCCCACTTGTGCATCACTTGTTCCACAATGTTCCACACTGTTCTCCACTGTTCCGCATCTGTTCAACCCCTGTTCCACACTGTTCTGCTCTGTTTCCCAATGTTCTCGACTGTTCCCCACCTGATCCACACCATTTCCCCACAGTTCCACACTGTTCCCCACTTTAACTCTTCCCCACTGTTCCATGCTGTTCCTCATTTGGTTCCCACTGTTCTCCAACTTTTTCCCACTGTTCCACTCCTGTTCCAGAATGTTCCACAATATTCTCGACTTGTTCACCACATGTTCCACACTTGATCCACAATGTTCTGCACTGTTCCCCACCTGTTCAACACCTGTTCAACACCTGTTCAACCCTGTTCCCCACTGTTCATTGCTCTTCCCCATTTGCTCCCCACTGATCTCCAGCTGTTCATCAACTTCTACCCACAGTTTCCAACGTTTCCTGTCTATACCCCACTGTTCCACACCTGTTCCCCATTTGTTCACCACCTGATCCACACAATTTCCCCACAGATCCACACAGTTCCACACTGTTCCCCACTGTTACCTGCTATTTACCTTTTGCTCCCCACTGTTCCCGAGCAGTTCACCAACTTTTACTCACTGTTTCCCACGGTTCCTCCCTGTACTGCTCTGTTCCATACATGTTCAACACCTGATCCACACCATTTTCCCACAGTTCCACACTATTCCCAAATTTACCTGATCCCCACTGATCCCTGCTCTTTGCCATTTGCTCCCTAATGTTCCCCAGCTATTCCCCAACTTTTACCCACTGTTTCTCACGGTTCCTCCCTGTACCCAACTGTTCTCCACCTGTTGTCCACCTGATCCACACCATTTCCCAAAGGTACCCCACTGTTCCCCAGCTGTTCCCCAACTTTTATCTACTGTTCCCCACCTGTTCCACAATGCTCCACACTGTTCCACACTTGTTCACCACGTTCTACACTTGTTCCATAATGTTCCACACTGTTCTCCACTATCCCCATCATTACCCCACCTGTTCAACACCTGTTCCACACTGTTCTCCACTGTTCCCCAATATTCCCCACTGATCCCCATTGTTCCCTCACTGTTCCCCAACTATTCCACACTGTTCCCATGGTTCCTCCCTGAACCCCACTGTTCCCCACCTGTTCAGCACCTGATCCACACAATTTCTTCACTGTTTGACACTGTTCCACACTGTTAGCCACTTTTTCTGTTCAATACTGTGCACCCCTGTTCAACACCTGCTCCACCTGTTCCCCACTTGGTCATCACTTGTCGCACAATGTTCCTCACTCTTCCCTACTATTCTTTGATCTTCCTTATTTGGTTCCACTGTTCCCCAACTTTTACACACTGTTCCCGTCGTGTTCCACAATGTTGCACACTATTCTCAATTTGTTCAGCAGATGTTCCACACTTGTTCCACAATGTTCCACAATATGCTTCACTGGTCCCCACCTGTTCCCCACCTGTTCAACACCTGTTCAACACGGTTCCCCATTGTTTCCCACTTTCCACACAGTCTCCCATTGTTCCCTAGCTGTTCCCCACCTGATCTAAACTATTTCCCCACAGTTCCACACTGTTCCCCACTGTTCCTAGCTCTTCCTCATTTGGTCCCCACTGTTCCCCAACTTTTCCCCACTGCTCCATTCCTGTTCCATAGCGATCCACACTAGTCTCGTTTATTCACCACATGTTCCACACTTGTTCCACAATGTTCCACAATGTACTCCACTGTTCCTCACCTGTTCCCCACCTGTTCAACACTGTTCCCCACTCTTCCCCACTGTTCCACACAGTTCCCCATTCTTCTCCAGCTGTTCCCCACCAGATGCACACCATTTCCCCTCAGTTCCACACTGTTCCCTACTTTACCTGTTCCCAACCTTTCCTTGCTCTTCCTCGTTTAGTTCCCACTGACCCCCAACTTTTCCCCACTGTTCCACGCCTGTTCCACAATGTTCCACACTACTCTCGTCCTGTTCACCACACGTTCCACACTTGTTGAACAATGTGCTCCACTGCTCCCCAGCTGTTTCTCACCTGATCAAAACCTTTTTAACCCCGATCCCCACTGATCCCTTCTCTTCCCCATTTGCTCCCTAATGTTCCCCAGCCATTCCCAAAGTTTTACCCACTGTTTCCCACGGTTCCTCCCTCTACCCGACTGTTCTCCACCTATCCTCCTGATCAACGCCATTTCCCAAAAGTTCACTACTGTTTCCCAGCTGTTCCCCAACTTTTCTCTACTGTTGCCCACCTGTTCACCATCTGTTCCACAATGTTCGACTCTGTTCCCCACTTGTTCCCCACCTGTTAAACACTGTTCTCCACTGTTCTCCACTGTTCCACAAAGTTTCCCATTGTTCCCCAGCTATTCACCACCTGATCCACACCATCTTCCCACAGTTCCACACTGTTCCCCACTATACAGGTTCCCCATTGTTCCTTGCTCTTCCTCATTTGGTTCACATTGTTCTCCAACTTTTCCCTACTGTTCTACTACTGTTCCACAATGTTCCACAGTATTCTCGACTTGTTCACCACATGTTCCACAAGGTTCTCCATTGTTCCCCACCTGTTCCTAACCTGTTCAAATCCTGTTCAACTCTGTTCCCCACTGTTCACTGCTCTTCCCCATTTGCTCCCCACTGATACCCAGCTGTTCATCAACTTCTACCCACAGTTTCCCACAATTCCTTCCTGTACCCCACTGTTCCACATCTGTTCCCCACCTGTTCACGACCTGATACATACAATTTCCCCACAGTTCCACACAGTTAAACATTGTTTTCCACTGTTACCTGCACTTCACCTTTTGTTCCCCACTGTTCCCAAGCTGTTCACCAACTTTTACCAACTGTTTCTCACGGTTCCTCCCTGGTCCGCTCTGTTCCATATGTGTTGAACACCTGATCCACACCATTTCGCCACAGTTCCACACTATTCCCAAATTTACCGGATCCCCACTGATCCCTTCTCTTCGCCATTTGCTCCCTACTGTTCCCCAGCTATTCCCCAACTTTGACCCACTGCTTCCCACGGTTCCTCCCTGTACCCCACTGCTCCCCATCTGTTCACCACCTGATCCACACAATTTCTTCACTGTTTGACACTGTTCTCCACTGTACCCCACCTGTTCCCAACCTGTTCAACACCTGTTCAAAACTGTTCCCCACTGTTCCACATAGTTCCCCATTGTTCCCCAGCTGTTCCCCACCAGTGCCACATCAATTCCCCACAGATCCACACTGTTCCCCACTGTTCCATTCTCTTCCTCATTTGGTTCCCACTATTCCCCAACTTTTCCCCACTGCTCCACTCCTGTTCCACAATGTTCCACACTATTCTCGACTTGTTCACCACATGTTCCACACTTGTTCCACAATGTTCTCCACTGTTCCCCACCAGTTCCAAACCTGTTCAAAACCTGTTCAACCCTGTTCCCCACTGTTCACTGCTCTTCCCTATTTGCTCCCCACTGATCCCCAGCTGTTCATCAAATCCTACCCACAGTTTCCCATGGTTCCTCCCTGTCCCCCACTGTTCAATACCTGTTCCCCATCTGTTCCCCACCTGATCGACGCAATTTCCCCACAGTTCCACACAGTTCCACACAGTTTCCCACTGTTACTTGCTCTTCACCTTTTCCTCCACAGTGCTCCTGAGCTGTTCACCAAATTTTACCCACTGTTTCCTTGCTCTTCCTCATTTGGTTCCCACTGTTCCCCAACTTTTCCTGACTGTTCCACTCCTGGTCTACAATCTTCCACACTATTCTCAATTTATTCACCACTTGTTCCACACTTGTTCCACAATGTTCTCCACTGTTCCCCAATATTCCCCACTGTTCCCCATTGTTCCTTAGCTGTTCCCCAACTATTCCCCACTGTTCCCCACGGTTCCTCCCTGAACCCCACTGCTCCCCATCTGTTTAACACCTGTTCCACACTGTTGTGCTCTGTTCCACAATGTTCTCCACTGTTCCCAACCTGTTCTGCACCTGTTCAACACTTTTTCAACACTCTTCCCTACGGTTCCACAACATTTCCCGAAAGTTCCCCACTGTTCACCAGCTGTTCTCCAACTTTTCTCTAATGTTCCCAGCCTCTTCACCAGCTGTTCCTCAATGTTCTCCACTGTTCCCAACCTGTTCCGCATCTGTTCAACACCTTTTCAACACTGTTCCCCACGGTTCAATGTAGTTCCCCATTGTTCACCAGCTGTTCACCACACCATTTCCCCACAGTTCCACACTGTTCCCCACTTTACCTCTTCCCCACTGTTCCTTGCTCTTCCTCATTTGGTTCCCATTGTTCCCCAACTTTTCCCCACTGTTCCACTCCTGTTCCACAATGTTCCACACTCTTCTCGACTTGGTCACCACATGTTCTCCACAGTTCCCCACTTGTTCACCACGTGCTACACTTGTTCCACAATGTTCCACACTGTTCTCCACTGTTACCCACCTTTACCCCAGCTATTCAACACCTGTTCTGCACTGTTCTCCACTCTTCCACAATATTCCCCACTGTTCCCCATTGTTCCCCAGCAGTTCCCCAACTATTCCCAACTGTTCCCACGGTTCCTCCCTGAATCCCACTGTTCCCCACCTGTTCTCCACCTGTTCACCACCTGATCCACACTATTTCCCCACAGTTCGACACAGTTCGCCACCTTTCCGAGCTCTTCCTCATTTGGTCCCCACTGTTCCCCAACTTTTACCCACTGTTCCACTCCTGTTCCTCAATGTTCCACACTATTCTCGAATTATTCACCACATGTTCCACACATGTAAAACAATGTTCCACAATGTTCCCCACTGTTCCAACCCTGTTCCACACCATTTCAACACCTGTTCAACACTGTTCCCCACTGTTCCACACAGTTCCCCATTCTTCCCCAGCTGTTCCCCCCGTGATCCACACTATACCCCCACAGTTCCACACTGTTCCCCACTTTACCAGTTCCCCACTGTTCCTTGCTCTTTCTCATTTGGTTCCCATTGTTCCTCAACTTTTCCCCACCGTTCCACTCCTGTTTCACAATGTTCCACACTATTCTCGACTTGTTCACCACATGTTCCACACTTATTCCACAATGTTCTCCACTGTTCCCCACCTGTTCAAAACCTGTTCAACCCTGTTCCCCACTGTTCACTGCACTTCCCCATTTGCTTCCCACTGATCCCCAGGTGTTCATCAACTTCTACCCACAGTTTCCCACGATTCCTCCCTGTCCCCCACTGTTCAACACCTGTTCCCCACCTGTTCCCCACCTGATCTGCACAATTTCCCCACAGTTCCACACAGTTCCACACTGTTACCTGCTCTTCACCTTTTCCTCCCCAGTGCTCCCGAGCTGTTCACCAAATTTTACCCAGTGTTTCCCACGGTTCCTCCCTGTACCGCTCTGTTCCATACGTGTGCAACACCTGATTCACACCATTTCCCCTCACTTCCACACTATTCCTAAATGTTCCTGATCCACACTGTTCCCTGCTTTTCCCCATTTGATCCCTAATGTCCCCCCATTCTCCAACTTTTACCCACTTTTACCCACGGTTCCTCCCTGTACCCAACTGTTCTCCACCTGTTATCCACCTGATCCACACCATTTCCCGAACGTTCGGCACTGCTCCCCAGCTGTTCCCAACTTTTCTCTACTGTTCACCACCTGTTCCACAATGATCTACATTTTTCCCCACTTTTTCACTACATTCTACACTTGTTCCACAATGTTACACACTGTTCTCCACTGTTCCCCAATATTCTCCATTGTTCCCTATCTGTTCCCCAACTAATCCCCACTGTTCCCCCGGTTCCTACCTTAACCCCACTGTTGCCCACCTAATCTCCACCTGATCCATACAATTTTGTCTGTGTTTCACACTGTTCCACAGTTTTCCTGTTCCCTACTGTGTACCCATGTTCACCACCTGCTTCACAATGTTCCACTCTGTTCCCCACTCATTCATATCTTGTCCCACAATGTTCCACACTGTTCCCCACTGTTCCTTGCTCTTCTTCATTTGGTTCCCACTGTTCCCCAACTTTCCCCCCCTGTTCCACTTGTGTTCCACAATGTTCCACACTGTTGTCGATTTTTTCACCAGATGTTCCACACTTGTTCCACAATGTTCCACAATGTTCCCCACTGTGGATCAGTAGAAGGGTATTAAAGGTTACGGAGAGAAGGCGGGGACGGGGTACTGAACTTTAAGATCAGCCATGATCTCGTTGAATGGCGGAGCAGGCTCTAAGGGTCAAATGACCTACTCCTGCTCCTATCTTCTATATTCCTATGTTCCCCACTGTTCCACACAGTTCCCCATTGTTCCCCAGCTGTTCCCCTCCTGATCCACACTATTTCCCCACAGTTCCACACAGTTCGCCACTGTTTCGAGCTCTTCCTCATTTGGTCCCCACTCTCCCCAACTTTTCCCCACTGTTCCACTCCTGTTCCACAATGTTCCACACTATTCTCGTCTTGTTCACCACACGTTCCACACTTGTTCAACAATGTGCTCCATGCTCCCCACCTGTTTCTCACCTGATCAAAACCTGTTGAACCCTGATCCCCACTGTTCACTGCTCTTCCCCATTTGCTCCCAACTGATCCCCAGCTGTTCATCAACTTCTACCCACAGTTTCCCACGGTTCCTCCCTGTCCCCCACTGTTCAACACCTGTTCCCCACTTGTTCCCCACCTGATCTGCACAATTTCCCCACAGTTCCACACTATTCCCAAATTTACCTGATTCCCACTGATCCCTTCTCTTCCCCATTTGCTCCCTAATGTTCCCCAGCTATTCCCCAACTTTTACCCAGTGTTTCCCACTGTTCCTCCCTGTACCTAACTGTTCTCCATCTATTCTCCTAATACACGCCATTTCCCAAAAGTTCACTACTGTTCCACAGCTGTACCCCAACTTTTCTCTACTGTTGCCCACCTGTTCACCACCTGTTCCACAATGTTCGACACTGTTCCCCACTTGTTCCCCACCTGTTAAACACTGTTCCCCACTGTTCTCCACTGTTCCACAAAGTTTCCCATTGTTCCCCAGCTGTTCACCACCTTATCCACACCATCTCCCCAGAGTTCCACAATGTTCCCCACTATACAGGTTCCCCATTGTTCCTTGCTCATTTGTTTCACACTGTTCTCCAAGTTTTCCCTACTGTTCTCCTACTGTTCCACAATGTTCCACAGTATTCTCGACTTGTTCACCACATGTTCCACACTATTTCCACAATGTTCTCCACTGTTCCTGAACTGTTCCTAACCTGTTCAAATCCTGTTCAATCCTGTTCCCAACTGTTCACTGCTCTTCCCCATTTGCTCCCCACTGATACTCAGCTGTTCATCAACTTCTACCCACAGTTTCCCACAGTTCCTTCCTGTACCCCACTGTTCCACATCTGTTCCCCACCTGTTCACGACCTGATACACACAATTTCCCCACAGTTCCACACAGTTCCACACTGTTTCCCACTGTTACCTGCTCTTCACCTTTTGCTCCCCAGTGTTCCCGAGCTGTTCACCAACTTTTACCCACTGTTTTCCATGGTTTCTCCCTGTTCCGCTCTGTTCCATACGTGTTGAACACCTGATCCACACAATTTCCCCACAGATCCACACAGTTCCACACTGTTAACCACTGTTCCTTGCTCTTCCTCATTTGGTTCACACTGTTCTCCAACTTTTCCCTATTGTTCTACTACTGTTCCACAATGTTCCACACTATTCTCGACTTGTTCACCACATGTTCCACACTTGTTCCACAATGTTCTCCACTGTTCCCCACCTGTTCAAAACCTGTTCAACCCTGTTCCCCACTGTTCACTACTCTTCCCCATTTACTCCCATCTGATCCCCAGCTGTTCATCAACTTCTACCCACAGTTTCCCACGGTTCCTCCCTGTACCCCACTGTTCAACACCTGTTCCCAACCTGTTCCCCACCTGATCCGCACAATTTCCCCACAGTTCCACACAGGTCCACACTGTTTCCCACTCTTACCTGCTCTTCACCTTTTTCTCCCCAGTGCTCACGAGCTGTTCACAAACTTTTACCCACTGTTTCCCACGGTTCCTCCCTGTACCGCTCTGTTCCATACATGTTCAACACCTGATCCACTCCATTTTCCCTCAGTTCCACACTATTCCCAAATTTATCTGATCCCCACTGATCCCTGCTCTTCCCCATTTGCTCCTTAATGTTCCCCAGCTATTCCACATCTTTTACCCACTGTGTCCCACGGTTTCTCCCTGTACCCGACTGTTCTCCACCTGTTATCCACCTGATCCACACCATTTCCTGAAAGTTCGCCACTGTTCCCCAACTTTTCTCTACTGTTCCCCACCTGTTCACCACCTGTTCCACAATGTTTCACACTGTTCCCCACTTGTTCACCAATTCTACACTTGTTCCACAGTGTTCCACACTGTTCTCCACTGTTTCCCACCATTACCCCACCTGTTCAACACTTGTTCCACCCTATTCTCCACTGTCCCCAATATTCCCCACTGTTCCTCATTGTTCCCTAGCTGTTCCCCAACTAATCCACACTGTTCCCCTGGTTCCCACCTGAACCCCACTGTTGCCCACCTGTTCTCCACCTGATCCACAGAAGTTCATCAATGTTTCACACTGTTCCCTACTTTTCCTGTTCCCTACAGTGCACCTCTGTTCACCACCTGCTCCACAATGTTTCACTCTCTTTTCTACTCGTTCTTCACTTGTCCCACAATGTTCCACACTGTTTATGATTGTTCCTTGCTCTTCCTCATTTGGTTCCCACTGTTTCCCAAGTTTTCCCCCCTGTTCCCCTCCTGTTCCACAATGCTCCACACTGTTCTCGATTTGTTCACCAGATGTTCCACACTTGTTCCACAATGTTCCACAATGTTCCCTGCTGTGGTACAGTAGAAGGGTATTAAAGGTTACGGAGAGAAGGCGGGGACGGGGTACTGAACTTTAAGATCAGCCATGATCTCGTTGAATGGCGGAGCTGGCTAAAATGGTTGAATGACCTACTCCTGCTCCTATCTTCTATATTTATATGTTCCCCTCTGTTCCATACAGTTCCCCATTGTTCCCCAGCTGTTCCCCACCTGATTCACACCATTTCCCCACAGTTCCACACAGTTCGCCACTGTTCCGAGGTCTTACTCGTTTGGTCCTCACTGTTCCCCAACTTTTCCCCACTGTTCCACTCCTGTTCCACAATGTTCCACACTATACTCGATTTATTCACCACATGTTCCACACAAGTTCCACAATGTACCCCAACATTTCCCCACTGTTCCTAACCTCTTCCACACCGGTTCAACACCTGTTCTACACTGATCCCCACTGTTCCACACAGTTCCCCATTCTTCTCGAGCTGTTTCCCCCCTGATCCACACCAGTTCCCCACAGTTCCATACTTTCCCCCACTTTACCTGTTCCCCCCTGTTCCTTATTCTTCCTCATTTAGTTCCCATTGTTCCCCAACTTTTCCCCACTGTTCCACTCCTGTTCCACAAAGTTAGACACTATTCGCGACCTGTTCACCATGTTCTACACTTGTTCCACAGTGTTCCACACTTTTCTCTACCGTTCCCCATCATTACCCCACCTGTTCAACACCTGTTCCACTCTGTTCGTCACTGTTCCCCAATATTCCCCACTGTTCCCCATTGTTCCCTAGCTGTTCCCCAACTATTCCCCACTGTTCGCCATCTGTCCAAAACCTGTTCCACGCTGTTCTTCTCTATTCCCCAATGTTCTCACTGTTCCCCACCTATTCCCCACCTGTTCAACACCTGTTCAATACTGTACCGCACGGTTCCACACAGTTCTCCATTGTTCCCCTGATGTTCCCCACTTGATCCACACCAGTTCCCCACAGTCCCACACTGTTCCCTGCTCTTCCTCATTTGGTTCCCACTGTTCCCCAACTTTTCCCCATTGTTCCACTCCTATTTCACAATGTTCCACAGTATTCTCGACTTGTTCACGACATGTTCCACATTTGTTTCAGAATCTTCTCCACTGTTCTCCACCTGTTCCCCACCTGTTCAAAACCTGTTCAACCCTGTTCCCCACTGTTCACAGCTCTTCTCCATTTGCTCCCCACTGATCCCCAGCTGTTTATCAACCTAACCCACAGCTTGCCACGGTTTCTCCCTGTACCCCAGTGTTCCACACCTGTTTCCCACCTGTTCACCACCTGATCCACACAATTTCCTCACAGTTCACGTAGTTCCACGCTGTTCCCAACTGTTACCTGCTCTTCATCTTTTGCTCCCCATTGTTCCCGAGCTGTTCACCAACTTTCACTCCCTGTTTCCACGGTTCCTCCCTGTACCGCTCTGTTCCATACATGTTCAACACCTGATCCACACCATTTTCCCTCAGTTCCACACTATTCCCAAATTTATCTGATCCCCACTGATCCCTGCTCTTCCCCATTTTCTCCTTAATGTTCCCCAGCTATTCCACATCTTTTACCCACTGATTTCCACGTTTCCTCCCTGTATTCGACTGTCCTCCACCTGTTTTCCACCTGATCCACACCATTTCCCGAAAGTTCCCCACTGTTCACCAGATGTTCTCCAACTTTTCTCCACTGTTCTCAACCTCTTCACCAACTGTACCTCAACGTTCCACACTGTTCCCCACTTATTCACCACGTGCTACACTTGTTCCACAATGTTCCACACTGTTCTCCACTGTTACCCACCATTACCCCACCTATTCAACACCTGTTCCGCACTGTTCTCCACTCTTCCACAATATTCCCACTGTTCCCCATTGTTCCCCAGCTGTTCAACAACTATTCCCACTGTTCCCATGGTTCCTCCCTGAATCCCACTGTTCCCCACCTTTTCTCCACCTGATCCACATAATGTCTTTACTGTTTGGCACTGTTGCCCACTGTGCCCCTCTTTACCTCTTCCCTACTATGCACCCCTGTTAAATACCTGCTCCACAATGTTCCACTCTGTTCCCCACTTGTTCATCACTTTTCCCACCATGTTCCACACCGTTCCCTACTGTTCCTTGCTCATCCTCTTTGAGTTCCCACTGTTCCCCAACTTTTCCCGACTGTTCCACTCCTGTTCCACAATGTTCCACACTATTCTTAATTTATTCACCACATGTTCCACACTTGTTCCACAATGTTCTCCACTGTTCCCCATTGTTCCCTAGCTGTTCCCCAACTATTCCCCATTCTTTCACACGGTTCCTCCCTGAACCCTACTGTTCCCCATCTGTTCAACACCTGTTCCACACTGTTATGCTCTGTTCCACAATGTTCTCCACTGTTCCCAACCTGTTCCACACCTGTTCAAGACCTTTTCAACACTGTTCCCCACATTTCAACATAGTTCCCCATTGTTCACCAGCTGTTCCCCACCTGATCCACACCATTTCCCCACAGTTCCACACTGTTCCCCACTTTACCTCTTCCCCACTGTTCCTTGGTCTTCCTCATTTGGTTCCCACTGTTCCCCAACTTTTCCCCACTGTTCCACTCCTGTTCCACAATGTTCCACACCCTTCTCGACTTGTTCACCACATGTTCCACACTTGTTCCACAATGTTCTCCACTGTTCCCCACCTGTTCAAAACCTGCTCAACCCTGTTCCACACTTTTCACTGCTTTTCCCCATTTGTTCCCCACTGATCCCCAGCTGTTCATCAACTTCTACCCAAATTTTCCCACGGTTCATCCCTTTACCCCACTGTTCCATACCTGTTCCCTACCTGTTCCCCACGTGATCCACACAATTTCCCCCCAGCGCCACACTGTTTCGCACTGTTACCTGCTCTTCATCTTTTTCTCCCCACTGTTCACGTGCTGTTCACAAACATTTACCCACTGTTTCCCACGGTTCCTCCGCGAACCGCTCTGTTCCAGACATGTGCAACACCTGATCCACACCATTTCCCCACAGTTCCACACTCTTCCCAAATGTTCCTGATCCACACTGTTCCCTGCTCTTCCCCATTTGCTCCCTATTTTTCCCCAGCTTGTCCCAACTTTTACCCACTGTTTCCCATGGTTCCCCGCTGTACTCCACTGTTCCACAGCTGTTCCGCACCTGTTCACCACCTGTTCAGCACTGTTGCCCACGGTTCCACACAGTTTCCTATTGTTCCCCAGCTGTTCCACACCTGATCTACACCATTTCCCCAGAGTTCCACACTGTTCACACTTTACCTGTTCCCCACTGATCCTTGCTCTTCCCCATTTGCTCCCCACTGATCTCCAGCTGTTCATCAACCTCTACCCACAGTTTCCCACGGTTCCTCCCTGTACCCCACTGTTCCACACCTGTTCCCCACCTGATCCATACAATTTCCCCACAGTTCCACACAGTTCCACACTGTTACCTGCTCTTTACTTTTTGCTCCCCACTGTTCCCGAGCTGGTCACAAACTTTTACCCACTGTTTCCCACGGTTCCTCCCTGTACCGCTCTTTCCCATACGAGTTCAACACCTGATCCACAACATTTCCCCACAGTTCCACACTATTCCCAAATTTACCTGATTCCCACTGATCCCCGGTCTTCCCCATTTGCTCCCTAATGTTCCCCAGCTATTCCACATCTTTTACCCACTGATTTCCACGGTTCCTCCCCGTATTCGACTGTTCTCCACCTGTTATCCACCTGATCCACACCATTTCCTGAAAGTTCGCCACTCTTCCCCATCTTTTATCTACTGTTCCCCATCTGTTCACCACCTGTTCCACAATGTTCCACACTGTTCCCCACTTGTTCACCACGTTCTACACTCTTCCACGATTTTACACACTGTTCACCACTGTTCCCCAATATTCCCCACTGTTCCTCATTGTTCCCTAGCTGTTCCCCACCTGTTCAACACTGTTCCCCACGGTTCAACATAGTTCCCCATTGTTCACCAGCTGTTCCCCACCTGATCCACACCATTTCCTGACGGTTCCACACTGTTTCCCACTTTACCTCTTCCCCACTGTTCCTTGCTCTTCCTCATTTGGTTCCCACTGTTCTCCAATTTTTCCCCACTGTTCCTCTCTGTTCCCCACTCATTCATCACTTGTCCCACAATGTTCCACACTGTTCCCCACTGTTCCTTTTCCTCATTTGGTTCCCACTGTTCCCCAACCTTTCCACGCTATTCCACTCGTGTTCCACAATGTTCCACACTGTTCTCGATTTGTTCACCAGATGTTCCACACTTGTTCCACAATTTTCCACACTATTCTCGACTTCTTCACCACATGTTCCACACTTGTTCCACAATGTTCTCCACTGTTCTCCACCTGTTCAAAACCTGTACAACACTGTTCCCCACTGTTCACTGCTCTTCCCCATTTGCTCCCCACTGATCCCCAGCTTTTCATCAACTTCTACCCACAGTTTTCCACGGTTCTTCCCTTTACCCCACTGTTCCACCCTGTTCCCCACCTGATCCACACAATTTCCCCACAGTACCACACTGATTCGCACTCTTACCTGCTCATCACCTTTTGCTCCCCACTGTTCTCGAGCTGTTCACACACTTTTACCCATTGTTTCCCACGATTCCTCCCCGAACCGCTCTGTTCCATACGTGTGCAACACCTGATCCACACCATTTCCCCACAGATCCACACTATTCCCAAATGCTCCTGATCCACACTGTTCCCTGCTCTTCCCCATTTGCTCCCTAATTTTCCCCAGCTATTCCCTAAATTTTACCCACAGTTTCCCACGGTTCCTCCCTATACCCCACTGTTCCACACATGTTCCCAACCTGTTATCCACCTGATCCACACCATTTCCCAAAAGTTCCCCACATTTACCCAACTTTTCTCTACTGTTCCCCACCTGTTCACCACCTGTCCCACAATGTTTCACACTGTTCCCCACTTGTTCACCATTTTATACACTTGTTCCACAATGTTTGACACTGTTCTCCACCGTTCCACACCATTACCCCATCTGTTCAACACCTGTTACACACTATTCTGCACTGTTCCCCAATATTCCCTACTGTTCCCCATTGTTCCCTAGCTGTTCCCCAACTATTCCCCACTGTTCCCACGGTTCCTCCCTCAATCCCACTATTCCCCACCTGTTCTCCACCTGATCCAAATAATGTCTTTACTGTTTAACACTGTTCCCCACTGTGCCCCACTTTTCCTGTTCCCTACTATGCACCCCTATTAAACACCTGCTCCACAATGTTCCACTCTGTTCCCCACTTGTTCACCACTTGTCCCACAATGTTCCACACAGTTCCCCACTGTTCCTTGTTCTTCCTCATTTGGTTCCCACTGTTCCCCAACTTTTCCCGACTCTTACAAGCCTGTTCCACAGTTTTCCACACTATTCTCGACTTGTTCACCACATGTTCCACACTTGATCCACAATGTTCTCCACTGTTCTCCTCCTGTTCAAAACCTGTTCAACCCTGTTCCCCACTGTTCACTGCTCTTCCCCATTTGCATCCCACTGTTCCCCAGCTGTTCATCAACTTCTACCCACAGTTTCCCACGGTTCCTCCCCGAACCGCTCTGTTCCATATGTGTGCAACACCTGATTTACACCATTTCCCCACAGATCCACACTATTCCCAAATGTTCCTGATCCACACTGTTCCCTGCTCTTCCCCATTTGCTCCCTAATGTTCCCCATCTATTCCCCAACTTTTACCCACTGTTTCCCACAGTTCCCCGCTGTACCCCACTGATCCACACCTGTTCCCCACTTGTTCATCACCTGTTCAGCACTGTTGCCCACTGTTCCACACCTGTTCCCCAGCTGTTCTACACCTGATCCACACAATTTCCCCACAGTTACACACTGTTTCTCTCTGTTACCTGCTCTTCACCTTTTGCTCCCCACTGTTCCCGAGCTGTTCAGAAACTTTTACCCACTGTTTCCCACAGTTCCTCCCCGAACCGCTCTGTTCCATACGTGTGCAACACCTGATCCACACCATTTCCCCACAGATCCGCACTATTCCCAAATGTTCCTGATCCACACTGTTCCCTGCTCTTCCCCATTTGCTCCCTAATGTTCCCCAGCTGTTCCCCAACTTTTACCTACAGTTTCCCACAGTTCCCCGCTGTACCCCACTCTTCCACACATGTTCCCCACCTGTTCACCACCTGTTCAGCACTGTTGCCCACGGTTCCACACAGTTTCCTATTGTTCCCCACCGGATCTACACCATTTCCTCAGAGTTCCACACTGTTACCACTTTACCTGTTCCCCACTGTTCCTTGCTCTTCCTTACTTGGTTACCACTGTTCCCCAACTATTCCCCACTGTTCCACTCCTGTTCTACAATTTCCACACTTTTCTCGAATTGTTCACCACATGTTCCACACTTGTTCAACAATGTTCTCCACTGTTCCCCATTTGTTCCCCACCTGTTCAAAACCTGTTCTACCCTGTTCCCCAGTGTTCACTGCTCTTCCCCATTTGCTCCCCACTGATCCCCAGCTGTTCGTCAAACTCTACCCACAGTTTCCCACGGGTCCTCCCTATATCCCACTGTTCCACACCTGTTCCCCACCTGTTATCCACCTGATCCACACCATTTCCCGAAAGTTCCCCACTCTTCCCCAACTTTTCTCTACTGTTCCCCACCTGTTCCCCACCTGTCCCACAATGTTTCACACTGTTCCCCACTTGTTCACCACGTTCTACACTTGTTCCACAATGTTCGACACTGTTCTCCACCGTTCCACGCCATTACCCCACCTGTTCAACATCTGTTCCACACTATTCTACACTGTTCCCCAATATTCCCCACTGTTCCCCATTGTTCCCTAGCTGTTCCCCAACTAATCCCCACTGTACCCCCGGTTCCTAACTGTACCCCACTGTTGCCCACCTGTTCTCCACCTGATCCACACAATTTCGTCAGTGATTCACATTGTTCCCCACATTTCCTGTTCCCTACTGTGTACCCCTGTTCACCACCTGCTCCACAATTTTCCGCTCTGTTCCCCACTCGTTCATCACTTGTCCCACAATGTTCCACACTGTTCCCCACTGTGTAAAAGTAGAAGGGTATTAAAGGTTACGGAGAGAAGGCGGGGATGGAGTACTGAACTTTAAGATCAGCCATGATCTCTTTGAATGGCGGAGCAGGCTTGAAGGGTCGAATGACCTACACCTGCTCCTTATCTTCTATATTTCTATGTTTCCCACTGTTCCACACAGTTCCCCATTGTTCCCCAGCAGTTCCCCACCTGATCCACACTATTTCCCCACAGTTCCACACAGTTCACAACTGTTCCGAGCTCTTCCTCATTTGGTCCCCACTGTTCCCAAACTTTTCCCCACTGTTCCACTCCTGATCCACAATGTTCCACACTATTCTCAATTTATTCACAACATGTTCCACACATGTTCCACAATGTTCCACAATGTTCCCCACTGTTCCTAAACTGTTCCACCCCAGTTCAACACCTGTTCAACACTGTTTCCCACTGTTCCACACATTTCCCCATTCTTCCCCAGCTGTTCCCCACGTGATCCACATTATTTCCCCACAGTTCCACACTATTCCCCACTTTACCTGTTCCCCACAGTTCATTGCTCTTCCTCATTTGGTTCCCTCTGTTCCCCCACTTTTCCCCACCGTTCCAGTCCTGTTCCGCAATGTTCCACACTATGCTCGACTTGTTCACCACATGTTACACACTTGTTCCACAATGTTCTCCACTGTTCCCCACCTGTTCAAAACCTGTTCAACCCTGTTCCCCATTGTTCACTGCTCTTCCCCATTTGCTCCCAACTGATCCCCAGCTGTTCATCAACTTCTTACCACAGTTTCACACGGTTCCTCCCTGTACCCCACTGTTCAACACCTTTTCCCAACCTGTTCCCAATCTGATCCGCACAATTTCCCCACAGTTCCACACTGTTTCGCACTCTTACCTGCTCTTCATCTTTTGCTCGCCAGTGCTCCCGAGCTGTTCACAAACTTTTACCCACTGTTTCCCACGGTTCCACCCTGAACCGCTCTGTTCCATATGTATGCAACACCTGATTCACACCAGATCCCCTCAGCTCCACACTATTCCCAAATTTACATGATCCCCACTGATCCCTGCTCTTCCCCATTTGCTCCCTAATGTTCCCCCGCTATTCCTCAACTTTTACCCACTGTTTCCCACAGTTCCCTGCTGTACCTCACTCTTCTACACCTGTTTCCCACCTGTTCACCACCTGTTCAGCACTGTTGCCCATGGTTCCACACAGTTTCCTATTGTTCCCCACCTGATCTACACTATTTCTCCAGAGTTCCACACATTTCCCACTTTACCTGTTCCCCACTGTTTTTTGCTCTTCCTTACTTGGTTACCACTGTTCCCCAACTATTCCCCACTGTTCCACTCCTGCTCTACAATTTCCACACTTTTCTCGAATTGTTCACTACATGTTCCACACTTGTTCCACAATGTTCTCCACTGTTCCCCACCTGTTCAAAACTTGTTCAACCCTGTTCCCCATTATTCACTGCTCTTCCCCATTTGCTCCCCACTGATCCCCAGCTGTTCGTCAAACTCTACCCACAGTTTCCCACGGTTCCTCCCTATACCCCACTGTTCCACACCTGTTCCCCATCTGTTCACCACCAGATCCACACCATTCCCCACAGTATGACACAGTTCCACACTGTTCCCCTCTGTTCCCTGCTCTTTACATTTTGCTCCACATTGTTCCCTTGCTGTTCACCAACTTTTCCCACTGTTTCCCACTGTTCCTCCACACCATTTTCCCAGAGATCCGCACTGTTCCACACTGTTTCCCACTGTTACTGTTCTTCACCATTTGCTCTGCAGTGTTCCCCAGCTGTTATCCAACTTTACCCACTGTTTCCCACGTTTCCTCCCTGTACCCCTCTGTTCCAAACGTGTTCGCCACCTGATCCACACAATTTCTCCACAATTCCACACTATTCCCAAATGTTCCTGTTCCCAACTGTTCCCTGCCCTTCCCCATTTGCTACCAACTGTTCACCAGCTATTCCCCAACTTTCACCCACAGTTTCCCACGGGTCCTCCCTGTACCCGACTGTTCTCCACGTGTTGTCCACCTGATCCACACTATTCTCCAAAGTTCCATACTGTTCCCCACTTTTCCTGTTTTCCACTGTTGCGAGCTCTTCCCCATTTGCTCTCCACTGTTAACCAGCTGTTTACCAACTTCTAACCACTGTTTCCCATGGTTCCCCCTGTACCCCACTGTTCCACATCTGTTCCCCACCTGTTCATCTCCTGATCGACACCATTTCCCCACAGGTCCACACTGTTCCACACTGTTCCCCACTGTTACCTGATCTTCGCCATTTGCTCCCCACTGTTCTCTAGCTGTTAACCAACTTTTACCAACTTTTTCCCACGGTTCCACCCTGAACCCCACTGTTCCCCACCTGTTCACCACCTGATCCACACCATTTCTTCACAGTTTCACACATTTCCCCACATTTTCTGTTCCCTACTGTGCACCTCCTGTTCCCCACCTACTCCACGATGTTCCACTCTGTTCCTCACTTGTTCCTGATTTGTTCCACAATGTTCCACACTGTCCTATACAGTTCCCCACCTCTTCAGCACCTGTTCCACACTGTTCTGCACTGTTCCCAAATTTTCTCCACTGTTGCCCACCTGTTCCCCACCTGTTAAACACCTGTTCACCACTGTTCCCCACTATTCCACACTGTTCCCCATTGTTCCCCAGCTGTTCCCCACCTGATCTACACCATTTCCCCAGAGTTCCACACTGTTACCACTTTACCTGTTCCCCTCTGTTCCTTGCTCTTCCTTACTTGGTTACCACTGTTCCCCAACTATTCCCCACTGTTCCACTACTGTTCTACAATTTCCACACTATTCTCGACTTGTTCACCACATGTTCCACAGTTGTTCCACAATGTTCTCCACTCTTCCCCACCTGTTCCCCACCTGTTCAAAACCTGTTCAACCCTGTTCCCCACTGTTCACTGCTCTTCCCCATTTGCTCCCCACTGATCCCCAGCTGTTCATCAACCTCTACCCACAGTTTCCCATGGTTCCTCCCTGTACCCCACTGTTCCATCACCTGTTCCCCACCTGTTCACCACCAGATCCACACCATTTCCCCACAGTGTGACACAGTTCCACACTGTTCCCCACTCTTCCCTGCTCTTTACCTTTTGCTCCCCATTGTTCCCTAGCTGTTCACCAACCTTTACCCACTATTTCCCACGGTTCCTCCACACAATTTCCCCAGAGATCCGAACTGTTCCACACTGTTCCCCACTGTTACTGTTCTTCACCATTTGCTCCCCACCGTTCCCCAGCTGTTATCCAACTTTACCGACTGTTTCCCACGTTTCCTCCCTGTACCCCTCTGTTCCAAACGTGTTCGCCACCTGATCCACACCATTTCATCAGTTTCACACTGTTTCCCACATTTCCTGTTCCCTACTGTCTCCACTAATCAACACTATTCCCCACTGTTCCCCACTGTTCGCTCACTGTTCCCCATTGTTTCCCATTGTTCCCCACTGTTTCCCAATCTGTCTTGGGTAAACTTCTACCTCTCACTTTGTTCATTTTAGATTGGTCACAGTGTTTGAACTACCGAAAGAAAATAGACACACACACCGAGAGCAGTTCAGATTATCCAAATGTTTATTCCAAATTCAAAAGCTGATTTCACACTACAATATGCAAGCCCTTCCCAACAATACTTATCAATGCTTGGACTGGTCCCAACTGCCAAAGCGAGGAAATGACTGCACACTTGTAGTAGGTTGACAGAGCGCCGGTAGCAGCTTCTCCACCTCCCCTGACCGGGACATTGGCTGGAATCCAGAAGTTCTTCTTCTTTTTGCTGAGTGATGTTGCCTCCTCTCGGAGAGTCTCTCCCTTCAGCAGCGGGACGTTGCCTTATATTACACAAAAACTGCTTACCCAAGCATCTATTCCCAGCACAGCAAGAAAGATAAGCAAGCAAGCTAGCATGCTAGGTTAATTAATGAATAACATAATTTTCAGCTTATGATTTTTAATACAATGGTTTATTCTACATCAAGGCTAGGCTCTGACAGTCTGTGACCAAAACAAGCTGGAAGATTAAATGTTCTCGGTACACAGATATCCTTTCTTCAATAACAGCATCTCTGGCCCCTCGGTGGAATTTTGCTTATGTCTGCTGAGTCTAAAAACAATTAAGTTCTTAGCCTTGCAGAACCCAAAGCTGCAAGTTTAAAAAAAAAAGGTTCTCAGCTCTGCAGAACGAAGAGCTGGAAATTAAGAAAGAAACAGGTTAAAAAATAGGTTAGAAACTTCCATTACACAATCTTCCTCATCTTTTCCCCACGGTTCCCCATTGTTCCCCATTCTTTCTCATCTCTTCTCAACCGTTCCCCATTGTTCCCCACTGTTACTCATCTCTTTACAAACATTTCCCACTGTTCTCCACTAATCCCCATCATTTCCCCACAGTTTCCCTGTATTCCCCACTGTGCCCCACGTTTACCATCTGTTTCCCACCTGTTCCCCAACTTTTCCCCACTGTTCCCCACCTGTTCCACACTGTTCCCCAATGTTCCCCACTGTTGTCAAGGGATCCCCACAGTTCCTCAATGTTCCCTACTGTTCTCCACTATACCTTATCATATCCACTTTGTTCCCCACTGTTTCCTACCGTTCTTTACCTTTCTCTATTGTTCACCAGTGTTTTCTACATTTCATCATTGTTCTCCACTGTTTCCCACAGTTCCTCATTGTTCCCCACTTTTCCTCATCTTTTCCCCACAGTTCCCCATTTTCCCCACTATTCTTAATCTCTTCCCCACTGTTCTGCACTGTTCCCCACAATTCCCCATCTGTTCCCACTGTCCCCATTTTACCCACGGTTCAACACTATTTCCCCTCAGTTCCTCACTGCTCCACACTGTTCTCCAGCAGTTCCCCACTGCTCCACAATGTTCTCCAGCAGTTCCCCACAGTTCCTCACTGTTCCCCAATTTTCCCCACTATTACCCATAATTTCCCCAATGTTCCCCACTTTTCCTTATTATTTATCAGATGCTCCGCACTGATCCCCTTTATTCCCCAGAGTTCCATACTGTTCCCCACTGTCCACTACCCTTAGCCATTTGCTTGCTCTTCCTCATTTGGTTACCTCTGTTCCACAGCTTTTCCCCACTGTTCCACTCCTGTTCCATAATGTTCCACACTATTCTCGACTTGTTCACCACATGTTCCACACTTGTTCCACAATGTTCTCCACTGTTCCCCACCAGTTCCCCACCTGTTCAAAACATGCTCAACCCTGTTCCCCACTGATCCCCAGCTGTTCATCAACTTCTACCCACAGTTTCCCACGGTTCCTCCCTGTACCCCACTGTTCTACACCTGTTCACCACCTGATCCACACAATTTCGCCACAGTTCCACACAGTTCAAAACTATTTCCCACTGTTACCTGCCCATCACCTTTTGCTCCCCACTATTCCCGAGCTGTACACCAACTTTTACCCACTGTTTCATACGGTTTCTCACCGAACCGCTCTGTTCCATACATGTGCAACACCTGATCCACACCATTTCCCCACAGTTCCACACTATTCCCAAATGTTCCTAATCCCTGCTCTTCCCCATTTGCTCCCTAATATTCCCCAGCTATTCCCCAACTTGTACCCACTGTTTCCCACGGTTCCCGCTGTACCCCACTGTTCCACACCTGTTCCCTACCTATTCACCACCTGTTCAGCACTGTTGCCCACGGTTCCACACAGTTTCCTATTGTTCCCCAGCTGTTCCCCACCTGATCTACACCATTTCTCCAGAGTTCCACACTGTTCCAACTTTACCTGTTCCCCACTGTTCTTTGCTCTTCCTTATTTGGTTACCACTGTTCCCCAACTATTCCCCACTGTTCCACTCTTGTTCTACAATTTCCACACTATTCACGACTTGTTCACCGCATGTTCCACACTTGTTCCACAATGTGCTCCACTATTTCCCACCTGTTCCCCACCTGTTTTAAACCTCTTCAACCCTGTTTCCCACTGTTCACTGCTCTTCCCCATTTGCTCCCCACTGATCCACAACTGTTCATCAACCTCTACCCACAGTTTCCAATGGTTCCTCCCTGTACCCCACTGTTCCACACCTGTTCCCCACCTGTTCACCACCTGTTCAGCATTGTTGCTCACGGTTCCACACAGTTTCCTATTGTTCCCCACCTGTTCTCCACCAGATCCACACCATTTCCCCACAGTATGACACAGTTCCACACTGTTCCACACTGTTCCCCACTGTTACTGTTCTTGAACATTTGCTCCCCTCTGTTCCCCAGCTGTTATCCAACTATACCCAGTTTCCCACGTTTCCTCCCTGTACCCCTCTGTTCCAAACGTGTTCGCCAACTGATCAACACCTTTTCTCCAAAGTTCCACACTATTCCCAAATGTTCCTGATCCCAACTGTTCACTGCCCTTCCCCATTTGCTACCAACAGTTCCCCAGCTATTCCCAACTTTTACCCACAGTTTCCCACGGTTCCTCCCTGAACCCCATGGTTCCCCACCTTTTCACCCCCTGATCCACACCATTTCTTCACAGTTTCACACTCTTCCCCACATTTTCTATCCCTACTGTGCACCTCCTGTTCCCCACCTGCTCCACAATGTTCCACTCTGTTCCTCACTTGTTCCTGATTTGTTCCACAATGTTCCACACTGTCCTACACTGTTCCCCACCTGTTCAACAGCTGTTCCACACTGTTCTGCACTGTTCCCCAATGTTCTCCACTGTTACCCACCTATTCCCCACCTGTTCCCCACTGTTCCACACAGTTCCCCATTGTTCCCCAGCTGTTCCCCACCAGAAACACATCATTTTCCCACAGTTCCACACTGTTCCCCACTTTACATGTTCCCCACTGTTCCTTGCTCTTCCTCATTTGGTTCCCACTGTTCCCCATTTTTTCCCCACTGTTCCAGTCCTGTTCCACAATGTTCTCCACTGTTCCCCAACAGTTCCTCACCTGTTCAAAACCTGTTCAACCCTGTTCCCCACTGTTCACTGCTCTTCCCCATTTGCACCCCACTGATCCCCAGCTGTTCATCAACTTCTACCCACAGTTTCCCACGGTTCCTCCCTGTACCCCACTGTTCCACACCTGTTCACCACCTGATCCACACAATTTCCCCACAGTTCCACACAGTTCCACACTGTTTCCCACTGTTACCTGCCCTTCACCTTTTGCTCCCCACAGTTCCCGAGCTGTTCACCAACTTTTACCCAGTGTTTCCCACGGTTCCTCCCCGAACCGCTCTGTTCCATATGTGTGCAACACCTGATTTACACCATTTCCCCACAGTTCCACACTATTCCCAAATGTTCCTGATGCACACTGTTCCCTGCACTTCCCCATTTGATCCCTAAAGTTCCCCAGCTATTCCCCAACTTTTACCCACTGTTTCCCAAGGTTACCCGCTGTACCCCACTGTTTCACACCTGTTCCCCACCTGTCCACCACCTGTTCAGCACTGTTACCCACGCTTCCACACAGTTTCCTATTGTTCCCCAGCTGCTCCCCACCTAATCTATACCATTTACCAAGAGTTCCACACTGTTCCCACTTTACCTGTTCCCCACTGTTCCTTGCTATTCCTTATTTGGTTACCACTGTTCCTCAACTATTCCCCACTTTTCCACTCCTGTTTTACAATTGCCTCACTATTCTCGACTTGTTCACCACATGTTCCACATTGTTCCACAATGTTCTCCACTTTTCCCCACCTGTTCCCCGCCTGTTCAAAACCTGTTCAACCCTGTTCCCCACTGTTCACTGCTCTTCCCCATTTGCTCCCCACCGATCCCCAGCTGTTCATCAACCTTTATTCCCCAACTTTGACCCACTGTTTCCCACAGTTTCTCCCTGCACCCGACTGTTCTCCACCTGTAATCCACCTGATCCACGCCATTTCCCAAAAGTTCCCCACTGTTCCTCAATATTCCCAACTGCTCCCCAATGTTCCCTAGCTGTTCCTCAACTATTCCCCACTGTTCCCACGGTTCCTCCCTGAACCCCACTGCTCCCCACCTGTTCACCACCTGATCTGCACAATTTCTTCACAGTTTGACACTGTTCCCCACTTTTCCTGTTCCCTACTGTTTACCCCTGTTCACCACCTGCTTCACAAAGTTCCACTCTGTTTCCCACTTGTGCATCACTTGTTCCACAATGTTCCACACTTTTCTCCACTGTTCCGCATCTGTTCATCCCCTGTTCCAAACTGTTCTCCACTGTTCCCCACTGTTCCTCAGAGTTCCGCATTGTTCCCCAGCTGTTCACCACCTGATCCATACAATTTCCGCACTTCTCCTCACTGTTCCCCACTTTACATGTTCCCCAGTGTTCCATGCTCTTCCTCATTTGGGTCCCACTGTTCCCCAACTTTTCCCCACTGTTCCACTCCTGTTCCACAATCTTCCACACTATTCTCTACTTGTTCACCACATGTTACAACTTTTTCCACAATGTTCTCCACTGTTCCCCAACTGTTCCCCACAGTTCCCCATTGTTCCCCACTGTTCCACACAGTTCCCAATTGTTCCCCAGCAGTTCCCCACATAATCCACACCATTTACCCACATTTCCACACTGTTTCCCACTTTACCTGTTCCCCACTGTTCCTTCATCTTCCTTATTTGGTCCCCACTGTTCCCCAACTTTTTCCCAATGTACCCCTCCTGTTCCTCAATGTTCCACACTATTCTCGACTTGTTCACCGCATGTTACACACTTGTTCCACAATGTTCCACACTGTTCTCCACTATTCCCTACCTGTTTCCCATCTGTTCAACACCTGTTCAACACTGTTCCCCACTGTTCCTGACTGTTCGCCACTGTTTGTCACTGTTCCCGACTGTTCCCCACTGTTCACCATCTGTTCAACACCTGTTCAACACCCGTTCAACACTTTCCCCACTGTTCCCCACTGTTCCACACAGTTCCCCATTGTTCCCGAGTTATTCTCCACTTGATCCGCACCATTTCCCTACAGTTCCACACTCGTCCCCACTTTATCCTGTTCTCCACTGTTCCTTACTCTTTCCCATTTGGTCCCCACTGTTTCCAATCTGTTTCCAAACTTTTCCCCAATGATCCACTCCCGTTCCACAATGTTCCACACTATTTACAACTTATTCACCACATGTTCCACAATTGTACTACAATGTTCCAGACTGTTCTCCACTGTTCCCCACGTGTTCACCACCTGTTCTACACTGTTGTCCCCTCTTCCCCAATGTTCCCCACTGTTCTCCACTGTTCCTCACCTGTTCAACCCTCTTCCACACTGTTCTACTCTGTTCCCCACTGTTCTCCACTGTTCCCCACCTGTTTGACACCTGTTCCACACTGTTCTCCCCTGTTCCCCACCAGTACCCCACCTGTGCAACACCTGTTCCACACTGTTATCCACCGTTTCCCAATATTTGCCATTGTTCTCGATTGTTCCCGAGCTGTTCCCCAACTTTTCCCACAGTTTCCCACGGTTCCAGCCTGTACCCGACTGTTCGCGACCTGTTAACCACATGATCCACACCATTTCTTCTCAGCTTCACAGTGGGGACGACATGGGGAAGAGCAAGGAACAGTGGGGAAAAATGTGAATGGGGAACAGTGTGGAATTGTGGGGAAATGGTGTGGATCAGGTGGGGAACAGCTCGTGAACAATGGGGAACTGTGTTGAATAGTGGGGAACAGTGTTGAACAGGTGTTGAACAGGTGCGGAACAAGTGGGGAACAGTGGAAAACACTGTGCAACTTTGTGGAACCATTCTGGAACATGTGGTGAACATGTGGTGGAACATTGTGGAACAGGAGCGGAACAGTGGGGAAAAGATGGGGAACAGTGGGGGCCACCTGCGGAAGAGAAAGGAACAGTGGAGAACAGGTAAATTGGGTAACGGTGTGGAAATGTGGTGAAATGGTGTGGATCAGGTGGGGAACAGCTGGGAAACAATGGGGAACTGTGTGGGAGACTGGGGAACATTGGGGAACAGTGGTGAACTGTGGGGAATAATGCAGAACAGTGCGCAAAAGGTGTTGAACGGATGGGGTACTGGCGGGGAACAATGGAGAACAGTTTGGAACAGGTGTTGAACAGGTGGGGTACTGGTGGGGAACAGTGTGCAACATTGTGGAACAAGTGTAGCACGTGGTGAACACGTCGAGAATAGTGTGGAACATTGTGGACCAGGGGAGGAACAGTGGGGAAAAGTTGAGGAACTGTGAGGATAAAATGAGGAAGAGCAAGGAACAGTGGGGAATACGAAAAGTGGGGAACAGTATGCAACAGTGTGAAAATGTGTTGAAATGGTGTGGATCAGTTGGCGAAGAGCTGAGGAACAATGGCGAACTGTGTGGAACAGGTGGGGAACATTTGTGGAACAGTGGAGAGCAGTGGGAAATAGTGCAGAACAGTGTGGAACAGGTGTTGAACAGGTGGGGTACTGGTGGGGAACAGTGTGGATCTTTGTGGAACAAATGTGTAACATGTGGTGAATAAGTTGAGGATAGTGTGGAACATTGTGGAACTGGAGTTGAACAATGGGGAAAAGTTGGGGAACAGCTGGGAAACATTGGGAACTAAATCGGGAAGGGCAACGAACAGCGGGGAACAGGATAAAGTGGGGAAATGGTGTGGATCAAGTGGAGAATAACTCGGAAAGAACGGGGAACTGTGTGGAACAGTGGGGAACAGTGGGGAAAGTGAGGAACATTGGGGAAAAGTGTAGAAAAGTTGTTGAACAGGTGTGGAACAGTGGAGAACAGTGTGGAACATTGTGGAACAAGTATGGAACATTTGGTGAATAAGTTGAGAATAGTGTGGAACATTTTGGAACGGGAATGGAACACAGGGGAAAAGTTTGGAAACAGCTAGGAAAGTGGGGATCAAATGGGGGAGCAAGGAACAACAGGGAACAGGATAAAGTGGGGAAATGGTGTGGATCAAGTGGAGAATAACTCGGAAAGAACGGGGAACTGTGTGGAACAGTGGGGAACAGTGGGGAAAGTGAGGAACATTGGGGAAAAGTGTAGAAAAGTTGTTGAACAGGTGTGGAACAGTGGAGAACAGTGTGGAACATTGTGGAACAAGTATGGAACATTTGGTGAATAAGTTGAGAATAGTGTGGAACATTTTGGAACGGGAATGGAACACAGGGGAAAAGTTTGGAAACAGCTAGGAAAGTGGGGATCAAATGGGGGAGCAAGGAACAGCAGGGAACAGGATAAAGTGGGGAAGAGTGTGAAACTGTCGGGTAATGGTCTGGATCAAGTGGAGAATAACTCGGGAACAATGGGGAATTGTGTGGAACAGTGGGAAACAGTGGAGAAAGTGGGGAACAGTGTTGAACAGGTGGGGAACAGGTGGGGAACAGGTGGGGAACAGGTGGGGAATAGTGGAGAACAGAGTAGAAAATTGTGGAACAAGTGTGGAACATATGGTGAACAAGTCCAGAATAGTGTGGAACATTAGGAACAGGAGGGGTTTAGTGTGGAAATGTTGGGAAGAGTGTGGACCAAATGAAGAAGATGAAGGAACAGTGGGGAACAGGTAAAGTGGGAAACATTGTGGAACTGTGAGTAAATGTTGTGGACTAGGTAGTGAACAGCTGGGGAACGATTGGGAACTGCGTGGAACAGTGGGGAAGAGGGGGGAACAGTGGGGAGGAGTTGGGAACAGTGGGGAACAGTGGGGAAAAGGTGTTGAACAGGTGTTGAACAGGTGGGAAACAAGTGGGGATCAGTGGAGAACAATGTTGAATATTGTGGAACAAGTTTGGAACATGTGGTGAACAAATCGAGAATAGTGTAGAACATTGTGGAACAGGAGGGGAACAGTGGGCAAAAGTTGGGGAACAGTGGGACCAAATAAGGAAGAGGAAGGAACAGTTGGGAACAGGTAAATTGGTTAAGAGTGTGAAGCTGAGAAGAAATGGTGTGGATCATGTGGTTAACAGGTCGTGAATAGTCGGGTACAGGCTGGAACCGTCGGAAACCCTGAGAAAAGTTGGGGAACAGCTCGGGAACAATGCGGAACTAAGGGAAATATTGGGGAATGTTGGAGAACAGTGTGGAACAGGTGTTGCACAGGTGGGGTACTGGTGGAGAACGGGGGAGAACAGTGTGGAACAGGTGTCGAACAGGTGAACAGTAGAGAACAGTCGGGAACTTTGGGGAACATTTGGGAACAGTGGGGAATAGTGCAGAACTGTGTGGAAAAGGTGTTGAACATGTGGGGAACAGTGGTGAACAGTGGGGAACATTGGGGAACAGTGGAGAACAGCGTAGAATAGGTGTTGAACACGTGGGGAACAGTGTAGAACAGTGCAGAACATTGTGGAACAAGTGTGGAACATGTGATGAATAAGTGCAGAATAGTGTGGAAGATTGTGGACCGGGAGTGGAACACTGGGGAAAAGTTTGGAAACTGCTGGGAAACAGTGGGGATCAAATGTGGAAGAACAGTGGGGAACAGCATGAAGTGGGGACGAGTGTGGAACTGTGGGGAAATGGTGTGGATCAGGTAAAGAACAGCTCGGGAACAATAGGGAACTGTGTTGAACAGTGGGGAACAGTGGGGAACAGTGTTGAACAGGTGTTGAACAGGTGCAGAATTAGGGGGGAACAGTGGAGAACACTGTGGAACTTTGTGGAACAAGTCAGGAACATGTGGTGAAAAAATCTAGAATAGTGTGGAACATTGTGGAACAGGAGGGGAACAGTGGGTAAAAGTTGGAGAACAGTGGGGAACAATTGCAGAAGAACAAGGGACAGTGGGGAACAGGTAAATTGGATAACAGTGTGCAACCTTGGGGAAATGGTGTGTATCAGGTGGGGAACAGCTGGGGCACAATGGGGAACTGTGTGGAACAATGGGGAACAATGGGAAAAGTGGGGAATAGTGTTGGTCAGATTCTGAACTGGTGGGGAACAGTGCAGAACTGTCTGGAACATTGTGGAACAATTTGGAACATACGGTAAACAAGTCGAGAATAGTGTGGAACATTGTGGAACAGGAGGGGAACAGTGCGGAAAAGTTGGGGAACAGTGGGGACCAAATGCGGAAGAGCAGTGTGGAAATGTGGGGAAATTATGTGGATCAGGTGGGGAACAGCTGGGAAACAATGGGGAACTGTGTGGGAGAGTGGGGAACAGTGAATAACAGTGGTGAACAGTGGGGAAGAATGAAGGACAGGGTGGAACAGGTGTTGAACAGGTGGGGAACAATGGTGAACAGTGTGCAACATTGTGGAACAAGTGATGAACAAGTGGGGAACAGAGTGGAACATTGTCGAGCAGGTGGTGAAAAGGAGGTGCATAGAGGGGAAAAGGAAAAAGTGGGGAATATTGTGCAACAGTGTGAAACTCTGACGAAATGCTGAACATCAGGTTGGCTAACAGCTGGAGAAGAGTGGGGTACAGGGCGGATCCGTGGATAACAGTTGGGAAAATTGGGGAACAGCTAGGGAACAATGGGGAACAGTGGCGAATATTGGGGAACAGTGGAGAACATTGTGGAACAGGAGTTGAACAAAGTGGGGAACAGTGTAGAACAGTGTGGAACATTGTGGAACAAGTGTGGAACATGTGGTGAACAAGTCGAGAATAGTGTTAAACATTGAGGAACAGGAGGGGTACAGTGGGGAAATGTTGGGGAACAGTGGGGACCACATTAGGAAGATCAACGACCAGTGGGGAACAGGTAAAGTGGGGAACAGTGTGGAACTGGGGTATATGGTGTGGATAAGGTGGGGAAGAGCTAGGGAACAATGGGGAACTGTGTGGAACAGTGGGGAATATTGCAGAACAGTGTAGAACAAGTGTTGAACAGGTGGGGAACAGTGGTGAAGAGTATGGAACATTGTGGAACGAGAGTGGACCACTGGGGAAAAGTTTGGAAACAGATTGGAAACAGTGGAGATCAAATGGGGAAGAGTAAAGAACAGTGGGGAACAGGATAAAGTGGGGACGAGTGTGGAACTGTGGGCAAATGGTGTGGATCAAGTGGAGAATAACTCGGGAACAATGGGGAACTGAGTGGAACAGTGGGGAACTGTGGAGAAAGTGGGGAACGGTGTTGAACATGTGTTGAACAGATGGTGAACAGTGGGGAACAGTGTGAAGCAGGTGTTGATCATGGTGGGAACAGTGGAGAACACTGGGGAACTTTGAGGAACAGCGGTGAACAGTGTGGAACATTTTGGAAGAAGTGTGGAGCCTGTGGTGAATAAGTCGAGAATACTGTGGAACATTGTGGAACGGAAGGTGAACAGTGGGGAAAAGTTGGGAAAAAGCTGGGAAACAGTGTGGACCAAATGGGGAAGAGCAATGAACAGTGGGGATAAAGTTAAAGTGGGTAAATGGTGTGGATCAGGTGGGGAACAGCTCGGGAACAATGGGTAAATGCGTTGAACCGTGTGGAACAGTGGGGAACAGTGTTGAACAGGTGTTGAACAGGTGCGGAACAAGTGGGGAACACTGGAGAACACTGTGGAACTTTGTGGAACAAGTCTGGAACATGTGGTGAAACATTCGAGAATAGTGTGGAACATTGTGGAACAGGTGGGGAACAGTGGGGAAAAGTTGGGGAACAGTGGGGACCAATTGCGGAAGGGCAAGCAACAGTGGGGAACAGGTAAATTGGGTAACAGTGTGGAAATGTGCGGAAATGTTGTGGATCAAGTGGGAAAAAGCTGGGAAACAATGGGGAACTGTGTGGCAGAGTGGGGTACAGTGGGGAACAGTGGGGAACAGTGGGGAACAGTGGGGAATTGTGCAGAAGAGTGTGCAAAAGTTGTTGAACAGATGGGGTACTGGCGGGGAACAATGGAGAACAGTGTGGAACAGGTGTTGAACAGGTGGGGTACTGGTGGGGAACAATGTGGAACATTGTGGAGCAGGTGGTGAACACGAGGAATACAGTAGGGAACAGGAAAAGTGGGGAACAGTGTGGAACACGTGGTGAACAAGTCGAGAATAGTGTGAAACATTGTGGACCAGGAGAGGAAGAGTGGGGAAAAGTTGAGGAACTGTGATGACAAAATGAGGAAGAGCAAGCAACAGTGGGGAATAGGAAAAGTGGCGAACAGTGTGCAACATTGGGAAAATGGTGTGGATCAGGTGGTGAAGTGCTGGGGATCAATGGCGAACTGTGTGGAACTGATGGGGAACATTTGAGGAATTGTGTGGAACAGTGCGGGAACACTATTGTACAGGTGGGGATCAGTAGGGAACTTTGAGAAACAGTGGAGAACAGTGTGGAACAAGTCTGGAACATCTGGTGTATAAGAGGAGAATGCTGTGGAACATTATGGAACGAGAGGAGAACAATACGGAAAAGTTGTGAAACAGCTGGGAAACAGTGGGGACGAAACTGGGAAGAGCAAGGAACAGTGGGGAAAAAGGTAAAGTGGGGAACAATGTGGAAATGTATGAGAAATGCTATGGATCAGTTGGGGAACAGCTCTGGAACAATTGGGAACTGTGTTGAACAGTGGGGAATAGTGGGAAACAGTGTGGAACAGGTGTTAAATAGGTGGGGAACAATTGGAGAACACTGTGGAACATTGTGGAACAAGTTTGGAACATGTGGTGAAGAAATCGAGAATTGCGTGTAAAATTGTGGAACAGGAGGGGAACATTGGGAAAAGTTGGGAAACAGTGGGGACAAAATGAGGAAGAGCAAAGAACATTGGGGAACAGGTAAATTGGGTAACAGTGTGGAACTGTGTGGAAATGGTGTGGATAAGGTGGGGAACAGCTGGGGAACAATGGGGAACAACGTGGAACAGTGGGAAACAGTGGAGAGTTGTGTGGAACAGTGGGGAACAGTGGGGAAAGTGGCGAACAATGTTGAATATGTGTTGGACAGGTGGGGAACAGGCGGGGAACAAAGAAAAACAGAGGAGAACTGTGGAAAAATTGGGGAACATGTGGTGAACAAGTCCAGAATAGTGTGGAACTTTGAGGAACAGGAGGGGTTCAGTGGGGACTAAATGAGGAAGATGAAAGAACAGTGGGCAACAGGTAAAGTGGGGAACAGTGTGGAACTGTGGGTAAATTGTGTGGATCTGGTGGGGAACAGCTGGGAAACTATTGAGAACTGCGTGGATCAGTGGGGAACAGTGTGCAACAGTGCTGAACAGGTGTTGAACATGTGGGGCATAGGTAGGGAACAGTGGGGAACAGTGTGGAACATTGTGGAACGAGAGGAGAACAATGCAGAAAAGTTGGGAAACAGCTGGGAGACAGTGGGGACCAAATGGGGAAGAGCAAGGAACAGTGGGGAAAAAGGTAAAGTGGGGAGCAGTGTGGAATTGTGGGGGAAATGCGATGGATCAGGTGGGGAACTGTTCGGGAACAATGCGGAACTGTGTTGAACAGTGGGGAAAATGGGGAACAGTGTTGAACATGTGTTGGACAGGTGGGGAACAGGTGGGGAACAGTGTACAACAGAGTAGAACTGTGGAACAAGTGTGGAACATATGGTGAATAGTGTAGAACATTGAGGAGCAGGAGGGGTTTTGTGGGGAAAAGTTGAGGAACAGTGGGGACTGAATGAGGAAGGTGAAGGAACAGTGGGAACAGGTAAAGTGGGAAACAGTGTGGAACTGTGGGTAAATGGTGTGGATCAGATGGGGAACAATGGGGAACGATGTGGAACTGCTCGCAACAGTGTTGCACAGGTGTTGATCAGGTGTTGAACAGGTGGGGAACAGGTGGGGAACAGGTGGGGAACAGGTGGGGAACTGGTGGCGAACAGGTGGGGAAAAGGTGGAGAACAGGTGGGGAACAGTGGAGAACAGTGGGGCACAGTGCAGTACAGTGTGGAAAATGTGTTGAACAGGTGTTGAGGAGGTCGGGAACAAGTGGGGAACAGTGAACAACACTGTGGAACACGGGAAAAGTTTGGATACATTGGAAACAATGGGGATCAAATGGGGAAGAGAAAGGAACAGTGGGAACAGGATAAAGTGGGGACGAGTGTGGAACTGTGGGGAAATGGTGTGGATCAAATGGAGAATATCTCGGGAACAATGGGGAACTGTATGGGACAGTGGAGTACAGTGGGGAACAGTCGGGAACAGTCGGGAACCGTCGAGAACATTCGGGAACAGTCGGGAACAGTGGAGAACAGTGTGAAACAGGTGTTGATCAGGTGGGGAACAGTGGAGATCAGTGGGTAACTTTGAGGAACAGCGGTGAACAGTGTGGAACATTTTGGAAGAAGTGTGGAACATGTAGTGAATAAGTGGAGAATACTGTGGAACATTGTGGAACGGAAGGTGAACATTGGGGAAAAGTTGGGAAAAAGCTGGGAAACAGTGTGGACCAAATAGGGAAGAGCAATGAACAGTGGGGAAAGAGTTAAAGTTAGTACATGGTGTGGATCAGATGTGGAACAGCTCGCGAACAATGGGGAACTGTGTTGAACTGTTGGAAACAGTGGGGAACAGTGTTGAACAGGTGTTGAACAGTTGCGGAACAAGTGGGAAACAGTGGAGAACACTGTGGAACTTTGTAGAACAAGTCTGGGACATGTGGTGAAAAATTCAAGAATAGTGTGGAACATTGTGGAACAGGAGGGGAACAGTGGGGAAAAGTTGGGGAACAGTGGGGACCAATTGCGGAAGAAAAAGGAACAGTGGGGAAAAAGGTAAATTGGGCAACAGCGTGGAACTGTGGGGAAATGGTGTGGATCAGCTGGGGAACAGCTCGGGAACAATGGGGAACTGTGTTGAACCGTGTGGAACAGTGGGGAACACGTTGAACATGTGTTGAACAGCTGTAGAACAAGTGGGAAACAGTGGATAACACTATGGAACTTTGTAGAACAAGTCTGGACCAGGTGGTGAACAAATGGAGAATAGTGTGGAACATTTTGGAACAGGAGGGGAACAGTGAGGAAAAGTTGGGGAACAGTGTGGACCAAATGAGGAAGAGCAAGGAACAGTGGGGAACAGAACAATTGGGTAACAGTGTGGAAATGTGGGGAAATTATGTGGATCAGGTGGGGAACAGCTGGGAAACAATGGGGAACTGTGTGGGAGAGTGGAGAACAGTGAACAACAGTGGTGAACAGTGGGGAAGAGTGCAGAACAGTGTGGAACAGGTGTTGAACAGGTGGGGAACAGTGGAGAACAGTGGGGAATATTGCAGAACAGTTTGGAACAAGTGTTGAACAGGTTGGGAACTAGTGGGGAAGAGTGGTGAACAGTGGGCAAAAGTGCAGAACATTGTGGAACAGGTGTTGAACAGGTGGGGAACAGTGGTGAAGAGTGTGGAAAATTGTGCAACAAGATTGGAGCACTGGGGAAAAGTGGAAACAGATTGGAAAAAGTGGAGATCAAATGGGGAAGAGTAAAGAACAGTGGGGAACAGGATAAAGTGGGGACGAGTGTGGAACTGTGGGCAAATGGTGTGGATCAAGTGGAGAATAACTCGGGAACAATGGGGAACTAGGTGGAACAGTGCGGAACAATGGGGAAAGTGGGGAACAGTGTTGAACATGTGTTGAACAGTTGGGGAACAGCGGTGAACAATGTGGTACATTTTGGAAGAAGTGTGGAACCTGTGGTGAATAAGTCGAGAATACTGTGGAACATTGTGGAACGGGAGGTGAACAGGGGGGAAAAGTTGGGAAAAAGCTGGGAAACAGTGTGGAAAACATTGGGAAGAGCAATGAACAGTGGGGATAAAGTTAAAGTGGGTAAATGGTTTGGATCTGGTGGGGAACAGCTGGGGAACGATTGGGAACTGCGTGGATCTGTGGGGAACAGTGTGGAAGAGTGCTGAACAGGTGTTTAACATGTGGGGCACAGGTAGGGAACAGTGGAGAACAGTGTGGAACATTGTGGAACGAGAGGAGAACAATGCGGAAAAGTTGGGAAACAGCTGGGAGACAGTGGGGACTAAATGGGGAAGAGCAAGGAACAGTGGGGAAAAAGGTAAAGTGGGGAACAGTGTGGAATTGTGGGGGAAATGCTATGGATCAGGTGGGGAACAGTTCGGGAACAATGCGGAACTGTGTTGAACAGTGGGGAAAATGGGGAACAGTGTTGAACATGTGTTGGACAGGTGGATAACAGTGTACAACAGTGTAGAACTGTGGAACAAGTGTGGAACATGTGGTGAACAAGTCCAGAATAGTGTGGAACATTAAGCAGCAGGAGGGGTTTGTGGGGAAAAGTTGATGAACAGTGGGGACTAAATGAGGAAGGTGAAGGAACAATGGGGAACAGGTAAAGTAGGAAACAGTGTGGAACTGTGGGTAAATGGTGTGTATCAGATGGGGAACAATGGGGAACGATGTGGAACTGCACGCAACGGTGTTGAAAAGGTGTTGATCAGGTGTTGAACAGGTGGGGAACAGGTGGGGAACAGCTGACGAACAGGTGGGGAAAAGGTGGGTTACAGGTGGGGAACAGTGGAGGACACTGTGGAACACTGGGGAAAAGTTTGGAAACATTGGAAACAATGGGGATCAAATGGGGAAGATTAAGAAACAGTGGGAACAGGATAAAGTGGGGACGAGTGTGGAACTGTAGGGAAATGGTGTTGATCAAGTGGAGAATATCTCGGGAACAATGGGGAACTGTATGGAACAGAGGAGAACAGTGGGGAACTGTCGGAAACAGTCGGGAACAGTCGGGAACCGTCGAGAACATTCGGGAACAGTCTGGAACAGTGGAGAACAGTGTGAAACAGGTGTTGATCAGGTGCGGAACAGTGGAGATCAGTGGAGAATTTTGAGGAACAGCGGTGAACAATGTGGAACATTTTGGAAGAAGTGTGGAACATGTAGTGAATAAGTGGAGAATACTGTGGAACATTGTGGAACGGGAGGTGAACATTGGGGAAAAGTTGGGATAAAGCTGGGAAACAGTGTGGACCAAATGGGGAAGAGCAAGGAAGAGTGGGGAAAGAGTTAAAGTGAGTACATGGTGTGGATCAGGTGTTGAACAGCTCGCGAACAATGGGGAACTGTGTTGAACTGTTGGAAACAGTGGGGAACAGTGTTGAACAGGTGTTGAACATGTGCGGAGCAAGTGGGAAACAGTGGAGAACCCTATGGAACTTTGTAGAACAAGTCTGAACCATGTGGTGAACAAATGGAGAATAGTGTGGAACATTTTGGAACAGGAGGGGAACAGTGAGGAAACTTGGGAACAGTGTGGACCAAATGAGGAATTGCAATGAACAGTGGGGAACAGGAAAATTGGGTAATAGTATGGAAATGTGGGGAAATTATGTGGATCAGGTGGGGAACAGCTGGGAAACAATGGGGAACTGTGTGGGAGAGTGGGGAACAGTGAATGACAGTGGTGAACAGTGGGGAAGAGTGCAGAACATTGTGGAACAGGTGTTGAACAGGTGGGGAACAATGGAGAACAGTGTGCAACATTGTGGAACAAGTGATGAACAAGTGGGGAACAGAGTGGAACATTGTCGAGCAGGTGGTGAAAAGGAGGTGAATAGTGGGGAAATGGAAAATGTTGGGAATATTGTGGAACAGTGTGAAACTCTGATGAACTGATGAACAGTAGGTTGCCTAACAGCTGGAAAACAGTGGGGTTCAGGCCGGAACCGTGGAGAACAGTTGGGAAAGTTGGGGAACAGCTAGGGAACAATGGGGAACAGTGGCGAATATTGGGGAACAGTGGAGAACATTGTGGAACAGGAGTTGAACAGGTGGGAAACAGTTGAGGACAGTGTGGAACATTGTGGAACAAGTGTGGAACATGTTGTGAACAAGTCGAGAATAGTGTTGAACATTGAGGAACAGGAGGGGTAGTGTGGGGAAATGTTGGGGAACAGTGGTGACCACATTAGAAAGATCAACGACCAGTGGGGAACAGGTAAAGTGGGGAACAATGTGGAACTGGGGCATATGGTGTGGATCAGATGGGGAAGAGCTTGGGAACAATGGGGAACTGTGTGGAACAGTGGTGAACAATGGGGAATATTACAGAACAGTGTGCAACAAGTGTTGAACAGGTTGGGAACAAGTGGGGAAGAGTGGTGAACAGTGGGGAATAGTGCAGAACATTGTGGAACAGGTGTTGAATAGTTGGGGAACAGTGGTGAAGAGCGTGGAACATTGGGGAACGAGAGTGGAGCACTGGGGAAAAGTTTGGAAACAGATTGGAAACAGTGGAGATCAAATGGGGAAGAGTAAAGAACAGTGGGGAACAGGATAAAGTGGGGACGAGTGTGGAACTGTGGGAAAATTGTGTGGATCAAGTGGAGAATAACTCGGGAACAATGGGGAACTAGGTGGAACAGTTGGGAACAGTGGGGAAAGTGGGGAACAGTGTTGAACATGTGTTGAACAGGTGGGGAATAGTGGGGAACAGTGTGAAGCAGGCGTTGATCAGGTTGGGAACAGTGGAGAACAGTGGGGAACTTTGAGGAACAGCGGTAAACAGTGTGGAACATTTTGGAAGAAATGTGGAACCTGTGGTGAATAAGTCGAGAATACTGTGGAACATTGTGGAACGGGAGGTGAACAGGGGGGAAAAGTTGGGATAAAGCTGGGAAACAGTGTGGAAAAAATGGGGAAGAGCAATGAACAGTGGGGATAAAGTTAAATTGGGTAAATGGTGTGGATCAGGTGGGGAACAGCTCGGGAACAATGGGGAACTGTGTTGAACAGTGGGGTACAGTGGGGAACAGTGTTGAACAGGTGTTGAACAGTTGCGGAACAAGTGGGAAACAGTGGAGAACACTGGAACTTTGTAGAACAAGTCTGGCACATGTGGTGAAAAATTCGAGAATAGTGTGGAATATTGTGGAACAGGTGGGGAACAGTGGGGAAAAGTTGGGGAACAGTGGGGACCAATTGTGGAAGAAGAAGGAACATTGGGGAAAAATGTAAATTGGGAAACAGCGTGGAACTGTGTGGAAATGGTGTGGATCAGCTGGGGAACAGCTCGCGAACAATGGGGAACTATGTTGAACCATGTGGAATAGTGGGGATCAGTGTTGAACAAGTGTTGTACAGGTGCAGAACAAGTGGGAAACAGTGGAGAACACTATGGAACTTTGTAGAACAAGTCTGAACCATGCGGTGAACAAATGGAGAATAGTGTCGAACATTTTGGAACAGGAGGGGAACAGTGAGGAAAAGTTGGGGAACAGTGTGGACAAAATGAGCAATTGCAAGGAATAGTGGGGAACAGGAAAATTGGGTAAAAATATGGAAATGTGGGGAAATTATGTGGATCAGGTGGGGAACAGCTGGGAAACAATGGGGAACTGTGTGGGAGAGTGGGGAACAGTGAATAACAGTGGTGAACAGTGGGGAAGAGTGCAGAACAGTGTGGAACAGGTGTTGAACAGGTGGGGAACAATGTGGAACATTGTGGAACAAGTGATGAACAAGTGGGGAACAGAGTGGAACATTGTCGAACAGGTGGTGAAAAGGAGGTGCATAGTGGGGAATTGGAAAAAGTTGGGAATATTGTGCAGCAGTGTGAAACTCTGACGAACTTATGAACAGAAAGTTGGCTAACAGCTGGAGAACAGTGGGGTACAGGGCGGAACCGTGGAGAACAGTTGGGAAAGTTGGGGAACAGCTAGGGAACAATGGCGAATAGTAGCGAATATTGGGGAACAGTGGAGAACATTGTGGAACAGGAGTTGAACAGGTGGGGAACAGTGAGGACAGTGTGGAACATTTTGGAACAAGTGTGGAACATGTGGTGAACAAGTCGAGAATAGAGATGAACATTGAGGAACAGGAGGCGTACAGTGGGGAAATGTTGGGGAACAGTGGGGACCACATTAGGAAGATCAACGACCAGTGGGGAACAGGTAAAGTGGGGAACAGTGTGGAACTGGGGTATATGGTGTGGATCATGTGGGGAAGAGCTAGGGAACAATGGGGAACTGTGTGGAAGAGTGATGAACAGTGGGGAATATTGCAGAATAGTGTGCAACAAGTGTTGAACAGGTTGGGAACAAGTGGGGAGGAGTGGTGAACAGTGGGGAAAAGTGCAGAACATTGTGGAACGGGTGTTGAACAGGTGGGGAACAGTGGTGAAGAGTGTGGAAAATTGTGGAACGAGAGTGGACCACTGGGGAAAAGTTTGGAAACAGATTGGAAACAGTGGAGATCAAAGGGCGAAGAGTAAAGAACAGTGGGGAACAGGATAAAGTGGGGACGAGTGTGGAACTGTGGGAAAATGGAGTGGAACAAGTGGAGAATAACTCGGGAACAATGGGGAACAAGGTGGAACATTTGGAAACAGTGGGGAAAATGGGGAACAGTGTTGAACATGTGTTGAACAGGTGGGGAACAGTGGGGAACAGTGTGAAGCAGGCGTTGATCAGGTTGGGAACAGTGGAGAACAGTGGGGAACTTTGAGGAACAGCGGTAAACAGTGTGGAATATTTTGGAAGAAATGTGGAACCTGTGGTGAATGAGTCGAGAATACTGTGGAACATTGTGGAACGGGAGGTGAACAGGGGGGAAAAGTTGGGATAAAGCTGGGAAACAGTGTGGAAAAAATGGGGAAGAGCAATGAACAGTGGGGATAAAGTTAAAGTCGGTAAATGGTGTGGATCAGGTGGGGAACAGCTCGGGAACAATGGGGAACTGTGTTGAACAGTGGGGAACAGTGGGGAACAGTGTTGAACAGGTGTTGAACAGGTACGGAACAAGTGGGAAACAGTGGAGAACACTATGGAACTTTGTAGAACAAGTCTGAACCATGTGGTGAACAAATCGAGAATAGTGTGGAACATTTTGGAACAGGACGGGAACAGTGAGGAAAAGTAGCGGAACAGTGTGGATCAAATGAGGAATTGCAAGGAACATTGGGGAACAGGAAAATTGGGTAACAGTATGGAAATGTGGGGAAATTATGTGGATCAGGTGGGGAACAGCTGGGAAACAATGGGGAACTATGTGGGTTAGTGGGGAACAGTGAATAACAGTGGTGAACAGTGGGGAAGAATGAAGAACAGGGTGGAACAGGTGTTGAACAGGTGGGGAACAATGGTGAACAGTGTGCAACATTGTGGAACAAGTGATGAACAAGTGGGGAACAGAGTGGAACACTGTCGAGCAGGTGGTGATAAGGAGGTGCATAGAGGGGAAAAGGAAAAAAGTGGGGAATATTGTGCAACAGTATGAAACTCTGACGAAATGTTGAACATCAGGTTGGCTAACAGCTGGAGAACAGTGGGGTACACGGCGGATCCGTGGAGAACAGTTGGGAAAATTGGGGAACAGCTAGGGAACAATGGGGAACAGTGGTGAATATTGGGGAACAGTGGAGAATATTGTGGAACAGGAGTTGAACAGGTGGGGAACAGTGGAGAACAGTGTGGAACATTGTGGAACAAGTGTGGAACATGTGGTGAACAAGTCGAGAATAGTGTTAAACTTTGAGGAACAGGAGGGCTACAGTGGGGAAATGTTGGGGAACAGTGGGGACCACATTAGGAAGATCAACCACCAGTGGGGAACAGGTAAAGTGGGGAACAGTGTGGAACTGGGGTATATGGTGTGGACCAGGTGGGGAAGAGCTAGGGAACAATGGGGAACTGTGTGGAACAGTGGGGAATATTGCAGAACAGTGTAGAACAAGTGTTGAACAGGTGGGGAACAGTGGTGAAGAGTATGGAACATTGTGGAACGAGAGTGGACCACTGGGGAAAAGTTTGGAAACAGATTGGAAACAGTGGAGATCAAATGGGGAAGAGTAAAGAACAGTGGGGAACAGGATAAAGTGGGGACGAGTGTGGAACTGTGGGCAAATGGTGTGGATCAAGTGGAGAATAACTCGGGAACAATGGGGAACTGAGCGGAACAGTGGGGAACTGTGGAGAAAGTGGGGAACGGTGTTGAACATGTGTTGAACAGGTGGTGAACAGTGGGGAACAGTGTGAAGCAGGTGTTGATCAGGTTGGGAACAGTGGAGAACAGTGGGGAACTTTGAGGAACAGCGGTGAACAGTGTGGAACATTTTGGAAGAAGTGTGGAGCCTGTGGTGAATAAGTCGAGAATACTGTGGAACATTGTGGAACGGAAGGTGAACAGTGGGGAAAAGTTGGGAAAAAGCTGGGAAACAGTGTGGACCAAATGGGGAAGAGCAATGAACAGTGGGGATAAAGTTAAAGTGGGTAAATGGTGTGGATCAGGTGGGGAACAGCTCGGGAACAATGGGTAAATGCGTTGAACCGTGTGGAACAGTGGGGAACAGTGTTGAACAGGTGTTGAACAGGTGCGGAACAAATGGGGAACACTGGAGAACACTGTGGAACTTTGTGGAACAAGTTTGGAACATGTGGTGAAACATTCGAGAATAGTGTGGAACATTGTGGAACAGGTAGGGAACAGTGGGGAAAAGTTGGGGAACAGTGGGGACCAATTGCGGAAGGGCAAGCAACAGTGGGGAACAGGTAAATTGGGTAACAGTGTGGAAATGTGCGGAAATGTTGTGGATCAAGTGGGAAAAAGCTGGGAAACAATGGGGAACTGTGTGGCAGAGTGGGGTACAGTGGGGAACAGTGGGGAACAGTGGGGAACAGTGGGGAATTGTGCAGAAGAGTGTGCAAAAGTTGTTGAACGGACTGGGTACTGGCGGGGAACAATGGAGAACAGTGTGGAACAGGTGTTGAACAGGTGGGGTACAGGTGGGGAACAATGTGGAACATTGTGGAGCAGGTGGTGAACACGAGGAATACAGTAGTGAACAGGAAAAGTGGGGAACAGTGTGGAACACGTGGTGAACAAGTCGAGAATAGTGTGAAACATTGTGGACCAGGAGAGGAATAGTGGGGAAAAGTTGAGGAACTGTGATGACAAAATGAGGAAGAGCAAGCAACAGTGGGGAATAGGAAAAGTGGCGAACAGTGTGCAACATTGGGGAAATGGTGTGGATCAGGTGGTGAAGTGCTGGGGATCAATGGCGAACTGTGTGGAACATTTGGGGAATTGTGTGGAACAGTGCGGGAACACTATTGTACAGGTGGGGATCAGTAGGGAACTTTGAGAAACAGTGGAGAACAGTGTGGAACAAGTCTGGAACATCTGGTGTATAAGAGGAGAATGCTGTGGAACATTATGGAACGAGAGGAGAACAATACGGAAAAGTTGTGAAACAGCTGGGAAACAGTGGGGACGAAACTGGGAAGAGCAAGGAACAGTGGGGAAAAAGGTAAAGTGGGGAACAATGTGGAAATGTATGAGAAATGCTATGGATCAGTTGGGGAACAGCTCTGGAACAATTGGGAACTGTGTTGAACAGTGGGGAATAGTGGGAAACAGTGTGGAACAGGTGTTAAATAGGTGGGGAACAATTGGAGAACACTGTGGAACATTGTGGAACAAGTTTGGAACATGTGGTGAAGAAATCGAGAATTGCGTGTAAAATTGTGGAACAGGAGGGGAACAGTGGGGAAAAGTTGGGAAAAAGCTGGAAAACAGTGTGGACCAAATGGGGAAGAGCAAGGAAGAGTGGGGAAAGAGTTAAAGTGAGTACATGGTGTGGATCAGGTGTGGAACAGCTCGCGAACAATGGGGAACTGTGTTGAACTGTTGGAAACAGTGGGGAACAGTGTTCAACAGGTGTTGAACATGTGCGGAGCAAGTGGGAAACAGTGGAGAACACTATGGAACTTTGTAGAACAAGTCTGAACCATGTCGTGAACAAATGGAGAATAGTGTGGAACATTTTGGAACAGGAGGGGAACAGTGAGGAAAAGTTGGGGAACAGTGTGGACCAAATGAGGAATTGCAAGGAACAGTGGGGAACAGGAAAATTGGGTAATAGTATGGAAATGTGGGGAAATTATTTGGATCAGGTGGGGAACAGCTGGGAAACAATGGGGAACTGTGTGGGAGAGTGGGGAACAGTGAATAACAGTGGTGAACAGTGGGGAAGAGTGCAAAACAGTGTGGAACAGGTGTTGAACAGGTGGGGAACAATGGAGAACAGTGTGCAACATTGTGGAACAAATGATGAACAAGTGGGGAACAGAGTGGAACATTGTCGAGCAGGTGGTGAAAAGGAGGTGCATAGTGGGGAAACGGAAAATGTTGGGAATATTGTGCAACAGTGTCAATCTCTGATGAACTGATGAACTGATGAACAGTAGGTTGGCTAACAGCTGGAAAACAGTGGGGTACAGAGCGGAACCTTGGAGAACAGTTGGGAAAGTTGGGGAACAGCTAGGGAACAATGGGGAACAGTGGCGAATATTGGGGAACAGTGGAGAACATTGTGGAACAGGAGTTGAACAGGTGGGGAACAGTGGAGGACAGTGTGGAACATTGTGGAACAAGTGTGGAACATGTGGTGAACAAGTCGAGAATAGTGTTGAACATTGAGGAACAGGAGGGGTACAGTGGGGAAATGTTGGGGAACAGTAGGAACCACATTAGGAAGATCAACGACCAGTGGGGAACAGGTAAAGTGGGGAACAGTGTGGAACTGGGGCATATGGTGTGGATCAGGTGGGGAAGAGCTAGGGAACAATGGGGAACTGTGTGGAACAGTGGTGAACAGTGGGGAATATTGCAGAACAGTGTGCAACAAGTGTTGAACAGGTTGGGAACAAGTGGGGAAGAGTGGTGAACAGTGGGGAATAGTGCAGAACATTGTGGAACAGGTGTTGAATAGTTGGGGAACAGTGGTGAAGAGCATGGAACATTGGGGAACAAGAGTGGAGCACTGGGGAAAAGTTTGGAAACAGATTGGAAACAGTGGAGATCAAATGGGGAAGAGTAAAGAACAGTGGGGAACAGGATAAAGTGGGGACGAGTGTGGAACTGTGGACAAATGCTGTGGATCAAGTGGAGAATAACTCGGGCACAATGGGGAACGAGGTGGAACAGTTGGGAACAGTGGGAATGTGGGGAACAGTGTTGAATATGTGTTGAACAGGTGGGGAACAGGTGTTGATCAGGTTGGGAACCGTGGAGAACAGTGGGGAACTTTGAGGAACAGCGGTAAACAGTGTGGAACATTTTGGAAGAAATGTGGAACCTGTGGTGAATAAGTCGAGAATACTGTGGAACATTGTGGAACGGGAGGTGAACAGGGGTGAAAAGTTGGGATAAAGCTGGGAAACAGTGTGGAAAAAATGGGGAAGAGCAATGAACAGTGGGGATAAAGTTAAAGTGGGTAAATGGTGTGGATCAGGTGGGGAACAGCTCGGGAACAATGGGGAACTGTGTTGAACAGTGGGGTACAGTGGGGAACAGTGTTGAACAGGTGTTGAACAGTTGCGGAACAAGTGGTAAACAGTGGAGAACACTGGAACTTTGTAGAACAAGTCTGAACCATGTGGTGAACAAATGGAGAATAGTGTGGAACATTTTGGAACAGGAGGGGAACAGTGAGGAAAAGTTGGGGAACAGTGTGGACCAAATGAGGAATTGCAAGGAACAGTGGGGAACAGGAAAATTGGGTAACAGTATGGAAATGTGGGGAAGTTATGTGGATCAGGTGGGGAACAGCTGGGAAACAATGGGGAACTGTGTGGGAGAGTGGGGAACAGTGAATAACAGTGGTGAACAGTGGTGAAGAGTGCAGAACAGTGTGGAACAGGTGTTGAACAGGTGGGGAACAATGTGCAGCATTGTGGAACAAATGATGAACAAATGGGGAACAGAGTGGAACATTGTCGAGCAGGTGGTGAAAAGGATGTGAATAGTGGGGAAATGGAAAAAGTTGGGAATATTGTGCAACAGTGTGAAAATCTGACGAACTGATGAACATCAGGTTGGCTAACAGCTGGAGAACACTGGTGTACAGGGCGGAACCGTGGAGAACAGTTGGGAAAGTTGGGGAACAGCTAGGGAACAATGGGGAATAGTAGCGAATATTGGGGAACAGTGGAGAACATTGTGGAACAGGAGTTGAACAGGTGGGGAACAGTGGAGGACAGTGTGGAACATTGTGGAACAAGTGTGGAACATGTGGTGAACAAGTCAAGAATAGAGATGAACATTGAGGAACAGGAGGCGTACAGTGGGGAAATGTTGGGGCACAGTGGGGACCACATTAGGAAGATCAACGACCAGTGGGGAGCAGGTAAGGTGGGGAACAGTGTGGAACTGGGGTATATGGTGTGGACCAGGTGGGGAAGAGCTAGGGAACAATGCGGAACTGTGTGGAACAGTGGTGAACAGTGGGGAATATTGCAGAACAGTGTAGAACAAGTGTTGAACAGGTTGGGAACAAGTGGGGAAGAGTGGTGAACAGTGGGGAAAAGTGCAGAACATTGTGGAACAGGTGTTGAACAGGTGGGGAACAGTGGTGAAGAGTGTGGAACATTGGGGAACGAGAGTGGAGCACTGGGGAAAAGTTTGGAAACAGATTGGAAACAGTGGAGATCAAATGGGGAAGAGTAAAGAACAGTGGGGAACAGGATAAAGTGGGGACGAGTGTGGAAATGTGGGGAAATGGAGTGGAACAAGTGGAGAATAACTCGGGAACAATGGGGAACTAGGTGGAACATTTGGGAACAGTGGGTAAAGTGGGGAACAGTGTTGAACATGTGTTGAACAGGTGGGGAACAGTGGGGAACAGTGTGAAGCAGGTGTTGATCAGGTTGGGGACAGTGGAGAACAGTGGGGAACTTTGAGTAACAGCGGTGAACAGTGTGGAACATTTTGGAAGAAATGTGGAATCTGTGGTGAATAAGTCGAGAATACTGTGGAACATTGTGGAACGGGAGGTGAACAGGGGGGAAAAGTTGGGATAAAGCTGGGAAACAGTGTGGAAAAAATGGGGAAGAGCAATGAACAGTGGGGATAAAGTTAAAGTCGGTAAATGGTGTGGATCAGGTGGGGAACAGCTCGGGAACAATGGGGAACTGTGTTGAACAGTGGGGAACAGTGGGGAACAGTGTTGAAGAGGTGTTGAAAATGTGCGGAACAAGTGGGAAACAGTGGAGAACACTATGGAACTTTGTAGAACAAGTCTGAACCATGTGGTGAATAAATGGAGAATAATGTGGAACATTTTGGAACAGGAGGGGAACAGTGAGGAAAAGTTGGGGAACAGTGTGGACCAAATAAGGAATTGCAAGGAACAGTGGGGAACAGGAAAATTGGGTAACAGTATGGAAATGTCGGGAAATTATGTGGATCAGGTCGGGAACAGCTGGGAAACAATGGGGAACTGTGTGGGTTAGTGGGGAACAGTGAATAACAGTGGTGAACAGTGGGGAAGAGTGCAGAACAGTGTGGAACAGGTGTTGAACAGGTGGGGAACAATGGAGAACAGTGTGCAACATTGTGGAATAAGTGATGAACAAGTGGGGAACAGAGTGGAACATTGTCGAGCATGTGGTGAAAAGGAGGTGCATAGTGGGGAAACGGAAAAAGTTTGGAATATTGTGCAACAGTGTGAAACTCTGACGAACTGATGAACAGGAGGTTGGCTAACAGCTGGAGAACAGTGGGGTACAGGGCGGAACCGTGGAGAACAATTGGGAAAGTTGGGGAACTGCTAGGGAACAATGGGGAACAGTGGCGAGTATTGGGGAACAGTGGAGAACATTGTGGAACAGGAGTTGAACAGGTGGGGAACAGTGGAGGACATTGTGGAACATTGTGGAACAAGTGTGGAACATGTGGTGAACAAGTCGAGAATAGTGTTGAACATTGAGGAACAGGAGGCATACAGTGGGGAAATGTTGGGGAACAGTGGGGAGCACATTAGGTAGATCAACGACCAGTGGGGAACAGGTAAGGTGGGGAACAGTGTGGAACTGGAGTATATGGTGTGGATCAGGTGGGGAAGAGCTAGGGAACAATGGGGAACTGTGTGGAACAATGGTGAACAGTGGGGAATATTGCAGAACAGTGTGCAAGAAGTGTTGAACAGGTTGGGAACAAGTGGCGAAGAGTGGTGAACAGTGGGTAATAGTGCAGAACATTGTGGAACAGGTGTTGAATAGTTGGGGAACAGTGGTGAAGAGTGTGGAACATTGGGGAACGAGAGTGGAGCACTGGGGAAAAGTTTGGAAACAGATTGGAAACAGTGGAGATCAAATGGGGAAGAGTAAAGAACAGTGGGGAACAGGATAAAGTGGGGACGAGTGTGGAACTGTGGGGAAATGGAGTGAAACAAGTGGAGAATAACTCGGGAACAATGGGGAACTAGGTGGAACATTTGGAAACAGTGGGGAAAGTGGGGAACAGTGTTGAACATGTGTTGAACAGGTGGGGAACAGTGGGGAACAGTGTGAAACAGGTGTTGATCAGGTTGGGAACAGTGGAGAACAGTGGGGAACTTTGAGGAACAGCGGTAAACAGTGTGGAACATTTTGGAAGAAATGTGGAACCTGTGGTGAATAAGTCGAGAATACTGTGGAACATTGTGGAACGGGAGGTGAACAGGGGGGAAAAGTTGGGATAAAGCTGGGAAACAGTGTGGAAAAAATGGGGAAGAGCAATGGACAGTGTGGATAAAGTTAAAGTCGGTAAATGGTGTGGATCAGGTGGGGAACAGCTCGGGACCAATGGGGAACTGTGTTGAACAGTGGGGAACAGTGGGGAACAGTATTGAACAGGTGTTGAACATGTGCGGAACAAGTGGGAAACAGTGGAGAACACTATGGAACTTTGTAGAACAGGTCTGAACCATGTGGTGAATAAATTGAGAATAGTGTGGAACATTTTGGAACAGGAGGGGAACAGTGAGGAAAAGTTGGGGAACAGTGTGGACCAAATGAGGAATTGCAAGTAACAGTGGGGAACAGGAAAATTGGGTAACAGTATCGAAATGTGGGGAAATTATGTGGATCAGGTGGGGAACAGCTGGGAAACAATGGGGAACTGTGTGGGTTAGTGGGGAACAGTGAATAACAGTGGTGAACAGTGGGGAAGAATGAAGAAAAGGGTGGAACAGGTGTTGAACAGGTGGGGAACAATGGTGAACAGTGTGCAACATTGTGGAACAAGTGATGAACAAGTGGGGAACAGAGTGGAACACTGTCGAGCAGGTGGTGATAAGGAGGTGCATAGAGGGGAAAAGGAAAAAGTGGGGAATATTGTGCAACAGTATGAAACTCTGACGAAATGTTGAACATCAGGTTGGCTAACAGCTGGAGAACAGTGGGGTACACGGCGGATCCGTGGAGAACAGTTGGGAAAATTGGGGAACAGCTAGGGAACAATGGGGAACAGTGGTGAATATTGGGGAACAGTGGAGAATATTGTGGAACAGGAGTTGAACAGGTGGGGAACAGTGGAGAACAGTGTGGAACATTGTGGAACAAGTGTGGAACATGTGGTGAACAAGTCGAGAATAGTGTTAAACTTTGAGGAACAGGAGGGGTACAGTGGGGAAATGTTGGTGAACAGTGGGGACCACATTAGGAAGATCAACCACCAGTGGGGAACAGGTAAAGTGGGGAACAGTGTGGAACTGGGGTATATGGTGTGGACCAGGTGGGGAAGAGCTAGGGAACAATGGGGAACTGTGTGGAACAGTGGGGAATATTGCAGAACAGTGTAGAACAAGTGTTGAACAGGTGGGGAACAGTGGTGAAGAGTATGGAACATTGTGGAACGAGAGTGGACCACTGGGGAAAAGTTTGGAAACAGATTGGAAACAGTGGAGATCAAATGGGGAAGAGTAAAGAACAGTGGGGAACAGGATAAAGTGGGGACGAGTGTGGAACTGTGGGCAAATGGTGTGGATCAAGTGGAGAATAACTCGGGAACAATGGGGAACTGAGCGGAACAGTGGGGAACTGTGGAGAAAGTGGGGAACGGTGTTGAACATGTGTTGAACAGGTGGTGAACAGTGGGGAACAGTGTGAAGCAGGTGTTGATCAGGTTGGGAACAGTGGAGAACAGTGGGGAACTTTGAGGAACAGCGGTGAACAGTGTGGAACATTTTGGAAGAAGTGTGGAGCCTGTGGTGAATAAGTCGAGAATACTGTGGAACATTGTGGAACGGAAGGTGAACAGTGGGGAAAAGTTGGGAAAAAGCTGGGAAACAGTGTGGACCAAATGGGGAAGAGCAATGAACAGTGGGGATAAAGTTAAAGTGGGTAAATGGTGTGGATCAGGTGGGGAACAGCTCGGGAACAATGGGTAAATGCGTTGAACCGTGTGGAACAGTGGGGAACAGTGTTGAACAGGTGTTGAACAGGTGCGGAACAAATGGGGAACACTGGAGAACACTGGAGAACACTGTGGAACTTTGTGGAACAAGTTTGGAACATGTGGTGAAACATTCGAGAATAGTGTGGAACATTGTGGAACAGGTGGGGAACAGTGGGGAAAAGTTGGGGAACAGTGGGGACCAATTGCGGAAGGGCAAGCAACAGTGGGGAACAGGTAAATTGGGTAACAGTGTGGAAATGTGCGGAAATGTTGTGGATCAAGTGGGAAAAAGCTGGGAAACAATGGGGAACTGTGTGGCAGAGTGGGGTACAGTGGGGAACAGTGGGGAACAGTGGGGAACAGTGGGGAATTGTGCAGAAGAGTGTGCAAAAGTTGTTGAACGGACTGGGTACTGGCGGGGAACAATGGAGAACAGTGTGGAACAGGTGTTGAACAGGTGGGGTACTGGTGGGGAACAATGTGGAACATTGTGGAGCAGGTGGTGAACACGAGGAATACAGTAGGGAACAGGAAAAGTGGGGAACAGTGTGGAACACGTGGTGAACAAGTCGAGAATAGTGTGAAACATTGTGGACCAGGAGAGGAATAGTGGGGAAAAGTTGAGGAACTGTGATGACAAAATGAGGAAGAGCAAGCAACAGTGGGGAATAGGAAAAGTGGCGAACAGTGTGCAACATTGGGGAAATGGTGTGGATCAGGTGGTGAAGTGCTGGGGATCAATGGCGAACTGTGTGGAACATTTGGGGAATTGTGTGGAACAGTGCGGGAACACGATTGTACAGGTGGGGATCAGTAGGGAACTTTGAGAAACAGTGGAGAACAGTGTGGAACAAGTCTGGAACATCTGGTGTATGAGAGGAGAATGCTGTGGAACATTATGGAACGAGAGGAGAACAATACGGAAAAGTTGTGAAACAGCTGGGAAACAGTGGGGACGAAACTGGGAAGAGCAAGGAACAGTGGGGAAAAAGGTAAAGTGGGGAACAATGTGGAAATGTATGAGAAATGCTATGGATCAGTTGGGGAACAGCTCTGGAACAATTGGGAACTGTGTTGAACAGTGGGGAATAGTGGGAAACAGTGTGGAACAGGTGTTAAATAGGTGGGGAACAATTGGAGAACACTGTGGAACATTGTGGAACAAGTTTGGAACATGTGGTGAAGAAATCGAGAATTGCGTGTAAAATTGTGGAACAGGAGGGGAACAGTGGGGAAAAGTTGGGAAAAAGCTGGAAAACAGTGTGGACCAAATGGGGAAGAGCAAGGAAGAGTGGGGAAAGAGTTAAAGTGAGTACATGGTGTGGATCAGGTGTGGAACAGCTCGCGAACAATGGGGAACTGTGTTGAACTGTTGGAAACAGTGGGGAACAGTGTTCAACAGGTGTTGAACATGTGCGGAGCAAGTGGGAAACAGTGGAGAACACTATGGAACTTTGTAGAACAAGTCTGAACCATGTTGTGAACAAATGGAGAATAGTGTGGAACATTTTGGAACAGGAGGGGAACAGTGAGGAAAAGTTGGGGAACAGTGTGGACCAAATGAGGAATTGCAAGGAACAGTGGGGAACAGGAAAATTGGGTAATAGTATGGAAATGTGGGGAAATTATTTGGATCAGGTGGGGAACAGCTGGGAAACAATGGGGAACTGTGTGGGAGAGTGGGGAACAGTGAATAACAGTGGTGAACAGTGGGGAAGAGTGCAAAACAGTGTGGAACAGGTGTTGAACAGGTGGGGAACAATGGAGAACAGTGTGCAACATTGTGGAACAAATGATGAACAAGTGGGGAACAGAGTGGAACATTGTCGAGCAGGTGGTGAAAAGGAGGTGCATAGTGGGGAAACGGAAAATGTTGGGAATATTGTGCAACAGTGTCAATCTCTGATGAACTGATGAACAGTAGGTTGGCTAACAGCTGGAAAACAGTGGGGTACAGAGCGGAACCTTGGAGAACAGTTGGGAAAGTTGGGGAACAGCGAGGGAACAATGGGGAACAGTGGCGAATATTGGGGAACAGTGGAGAACATTGTGGAACAGGAGTTGAACAGGTGGGGAACAGTGGAGGACAGTGTGGAACATTGTGGAACAAGTGTGGAACATGTGGTGAACAAGTCGAGAATAGTGTTGAACATTGAGGAACAGGAGGGGTACAGTGGGGAAATGTTGGGGAACAGTAGGAACCACATTAGGATGATCAACGACCAGTGGGGAACAGGTAAAGTGGGGAACAGTGTGGAACTGGGGCATATGGTGTGGATCAGGTGGGGAAGAGCTAGGGAACAATGGGGAACTGTGTGGAACAGTGGTGAACAGTGGGGAATAATGCAGAACAGTGTGCAACAAGTGTTGAACAGGTTGGGAACAAGTGGGGAAGAGTGGTGAACAGTGGGGAATAGTGCAGAACATTGTGGAACAAGTGTTGAATAGTTGGGGAACAGTGGTGAAGAGCATGGAACATTGGGGAACAAGAGTGGAGCACTGGGGAAAAGTTTGGAAACAGATTGGAAACAGTGGAGATCAAATGGGGAAGAGTAAAGAACAGTGGGGAACAGGATAAAGTGGGGACGAGTGTGGAACTGTGGACAAATGCTGTGGATCAAGTGGAGAATAACTCGGGCACAATGGGGAACTAGGTGGAACAGTTGGGAACAGTGGGAATGTGGGGAACAGTGTTGAATATGTGTTGAACAGGTGGGGAACAGGTGTTGATCAGGTGGGGAACCGTGGAGAACAGTGGGGAACTTTGAGGAACAGCGGTGAACAGTGTGGAACATTTTGGAAGAAATTTGGAACCTGTGGTGAATAAGTCGAGAATACTGTGGAACATTGTGGAAGGGAGGTGAACAGGGGGGAAAAGTTGGGATAAAGCTGGGAAACAGTGTGGAAAAAATGGGGAAGAGCAATGAACAGTGGGGATAAAGTTAAAGTGGGTAAATGGTGTGGATCAGGTGGGGAACAGCTCGGGAACAATGGGGAACTGTGTTGAACAGTGGGGTACAGTGGGGAACAGTGTTGAACAGGTGTTGAACAGTTGCGGAACAAGTGGTAAACAGTGGAGAACACTGGAACTTTGTAGAACAAGTCTGAACCATGTGGTGAACAAATGGAGAATAGTGTGGAACATTTTGGAACAGGAGGGGAACAGTGAGGAAAAGTTGGGGAACAGTGTGGACCAAATGAGGAATTGCAAGGAACAGTGGGGAACAGGAAAATTGGGTAACAGTATGGAAATGTGGGGAAATTATGTGGATCAGGTGGGGAACAGCTGGGAAAGAATGGGGAACTGTGTGGGAGAGTGGGGAACAGTGAATAACAGTGGTGAACAGTGGTGAAGAGTGCAGAACAGTGTGGAACAGGTGTTGAACAAGTGGGGAACAATGTGCAGCATTGTGGAACAAATGATGAACAAATGGGGAAAAGTTTGGAAACAGATTGGAAACAGTGGAGATCAAATGGGGAAGAGTAAAGAACAGTGGGGAACAGGATAAAGTGGGGACGAGTGTGGAAATGTGGGGAAATGGAGTGGAACAAGTGGAGAATAACTCGGGAACAATGGGGAACTAGGTGGAACATTTGGGAACAGTGGGTAAAGTGGGGAACAGTGTTGAACATGTGTTGAACAGGTGGGGAACAGTGGGGAACAGTGTGAAGCAGGTGTTGATCAGGTTGGGGACAGTGGAGAACAGTGGGGAACTTTGAGGAACAGCGGTGAACAGTGTGGAACATTTTGGAAGAAATGTGGAATCTGTGGTGAATAAGTCGAGAATACTGTGGAACATTGTGGAACGGGAGGTGAACAGGGGGGAAAAGTTGGGATAAAGCTGGGAAACAGTGTGGAAAAAATGGGGAAGAGCAATGAACAGTGGGGATAAAGTTAAAGTCGGTAAAAGGTGTGGATCAGGTGGGGAACAGCTCGGGAACAATGGGGAACTGTGTTGAACAGTGGGGAACAGTGGGGAACAGTGTTGAAGAGGTGTTGAACATGTGCGGAACAAGTGGGAAACAGTGGAGAACACTATGGAACTTTGTAGAACAAGTCTGAACCATGTGGTGAATAAATGGAGAATAGTGTGGAACATTTTGGAACAGGAGGGGAACAGTGAGGAAAAGTTGGGGAACAGTGTGGACCAAATGAGGAATTGCAAGGAACAGTGGGGAACAGGAAAATTGGGTAACAGTATGGAAATGTGGGGAAATTATGTGGATCAGGTGGGGAACAGCTGGGAAACAATGGGGAACTGTGTGGGTTAGTGGGGAACAGTGAATAACAGTGGTGAACAGTGGGGAAGAGTGCAGAACAGTGTGGAACAGGTGTTGAACAGGTGGGGAACAATGGAGAACAGTGTGCAACATTGTGGAATAAGTGATGAACAAGTGGGGAACAGAGTGGAACATTGTCGAGCATGTGGTGAAAAGGAGGTGCATAGTGGGGAAACGGAAAATGTTTGGAATATTGTGCAACAGTGTGAAACTCTGACGAACTGATGAACAGGAGGTTGGCTAACAGCTGGAGAACAGTGGGGTACAGGGCGGAACCGTGGAGAACAATTGGGAAAGTTGGGGAACTGCTAGGGAACAATGGGGAACAGTGGCGAGTATTGGGGAACAGTGGAGAACATTGTGGAACAGGAGTTGAACAGGTGGGGAACAGTGGAGGACATTGTGGAACATTGTGGAACAAGTGTGGAACATGTGGTGAACAAGTCGAGAATAGTGTTGAACATTGAGGAACAGGAGGCATACAGTGGGGAAATGTTGGGGAACAGTGTGGACCAAATGAGGAATTGCAAGGAACAGTGGGGAACAGGAAAATTGGGTAACAGTATGGAAATGTGTGGAAATTATGTGGATCAGGTGGGGAACAGCTGGGAAACAATGGGGAACTGTGTGGGAGAGTGGGGAACAGTGAATAACAGTGGTGAACAGTGGTGAAGAGTGCAGAACAGTGTGGAACAGGTGTTGAACATGTGGGGAACAATGTGCAGCATTGTGGAACAAATGATGAACAAATGGGGAACAGAGTGGAACATTATCGAGCAGGTGGTGAAAAGGAGGTGCATAGTGGGGAAATGGAAAAAGTTGGGAATATTGTGCAACAGTGTGAAAATCTGACGAACTGATGAACAGCAGGTTGGCTAACAGCTGGAGAACACTGGTGTACAGGGCGGAACCGTGGAGAACAGTTGGGAAAGTTGGGGAACAGCTAGGGAACAATGGGGAATAGTAGCGAATATTGGGGAACAGTGGAGAACATTGTGGAACAGGAGTTGAACAGGTGGGGAACAGTGGAGGACAGTGTGGAACATTGTGGAACAAGTGTGGAACATGTGGTGAACAAGTCGAGAATAGAGATGAACATTGAGGAACAGGAGGCGTACAGTGGGGAAATGTTGGGGAACAGTGGGGACCACATTAGGAAGATCAATGACCAGTGGGGAGCAGGTAAGGTGGGGAACAGTGTGGAACTGGGGTATATGGTGTGGACCAGGTGGGGAAGAGCTAGGGAACAATGCGGAACTGTGTGGAACAGTGGTGAACAGTGGGGAATATTGCACAACAGTGTTCAACAAGTGTTGAACAGGTTGGGAACAAGTGGGGAAGAGTGGTGAACAGTGGGGAAAAGTGCAGAACATTGTGGAACAGGTGTTGAACAGGTGGGGAACAGTGGTGAAGAGTGTGGAACATTGGGGAACGAGAGTGGAGCACTGGGGAAAAGTTTGGAAACAGATTGGAAACAGTGGAGATCAAATGGGGAAGAGTAAAGAACAGTGGGGAACAGGATAAAGTGGGGACGAGTATGGAAATGTGGGGAAATGGAGTTGAACAAGTGGAGAATAACTCGGGAACAATGGGGAACTAGGTGGAACATTTGGGAACAGTGGGTAAAGTGGGGAACAGTGTTGAACATGTGTTGAACAGGTGGGGAACAGTGGGGAACAGTGTGAAGCAGGTGTTGATCAGGTTGGGGACAGTGGAGAACAGTGGGGAACTTTGAGTAACAGCGGTGAACAGTGTGGAACATTTTGGAAGAAATGTGGAATCTGTGGTGAATAAGTCGAGAATACTGTGGAACATTGTGGAACGGGAGGTGAACAGGGGGGAAAAGTTGGGATAAAGCTGGGAAACAGTGTGGAAAAAATGGGGAAGAGCAATGAACAGTGGGGATAAAGTTAAAGTCGGTAAATGGTGTGGATCAGGTGGGGAACAGCTCGGGAACAATGGGGAACTGTGTTGAACAGTGGGGAACAGTGGGGAACAGTGTTGAAGAGGTGTTGAACATGTGCGGTACAAGTGGGAAACAGTGGAGAACACTATGGAACTTTGTAGAACAAGTCTGAACCATGTGGTGAATAAATGGAGAATAGTGTGGAACATTTTGGAACAGGAGGGGAACAGTGAGGAATAGTTGGGGAACAGTGTGGACCAAATAAGGAATTGCAAGGAACAGTGGGGAACAGGAAAATTGGGTAACAGTATGGAAATGTCGGGAAATTATGTGGATCAGGTCGGGAACAGCTGGGAAACAATGGGGAACTGTGTGGGTTAGTGGGGAACAGTGAATAACAGTGGTGAACAGTGGGGAAGAGTGCAGAACAGTGTGGAACAGGTGTTGAACAGGTGGGGAACAATGGAGAACAGTGTGCAACATTGTGGAATAAGTGATGAACAAGTGGGGAACAGAGTGGAACATTGTCGAGCATGTGGTGAAAAGGAGGTGCATAGTGGGGAAACGGAAAAAGTTTGGAATATTGTGCAACAGTGTGAAACTCTGACGAACTGATGAACAGGAGGTTGGCTAACAGCTGGAGAACAGTGGGGTACAGGGCGGAACCGTGGAGAACAATTGGGAAAGTTGGGGAACTGCTAGGGAACAATGGGGAACAGTGGCGAGTATTGGGGAACAGTGGAGAACATTGTGGAACAGGAGTTGAACAGGTGGGGAACAGTGCAGGACATTGTGGAACATTGTGGAACAAGTGTGGAACATGTGGTGAACAAGTCGAGAATAGTGTTGAACATTGAGGAACAGGAGGCATACAGTGGGGAAATGTTGGGGAACAGTGGGGAGCACATTAGGTAGATCAACGACCAGTGGGGAACAGGTAAGGTGGGGAACAGTGTGGAACTGGAGTATATGGTGTGGATCAGGTGGGGAAGAGCTAGGGAACAATGGGGAACTGTGTGGAACAATGGTGAACAGTGGGGAATATTGCAGAACAGTGTGCAAGAAGTGTTGAACAGGTTGGGAACAAGTGGCGAAGAGTGGTGAACAGTGGGTAATAGTGCAGAACATTGTGGAACAGGTGTTGAATAGTTGGGGAACAGTGGTGAAGAGTGTGGAACATTGGGGAACGAGAGTGGAGCACTGGGGAAAAGTTTGGAAACAGATTGGAAACAGTGGAGATCAAATGGGGAAGAGTAAAGAACAGTGGGGAACAGGATAAAGTGGGGACGAGTGTGGAACTGTGGGGAAATGGAGTGAAACAAGTGGAGAATAACTCGGGAACAATGGGGAACTAGGTGGAACATTTGGAAACAGTGGGGAAAGTGGGGAACAGTGTTGAACATGTGTTGAACAGGTGGGGAACAGTGGGGAACAGTGTGAAGCAGGTGTTGATCAGGTTGGGAACAGTGGAGAACAGTGGGGAACTTTGAGGAACAGCGGTAAACAGTGTGGAACATTTTGGAAGAAATGTGGAACCTGTGGTGAATAAGTCGAGAATACTGTGGAACATTGTGGAACGGGAGGTGAACAGGGGGGAAAAGTTGGGATAAAGCTGGGAAACAGTGTGGAAAAAACGGGGAAGAGCAATGAACAGTGTGGATAAAGTTAAAGTCGGTAAATGGTGTTGATCAGGTGGGGAACAGCTCGGGACCAATGGGGAACTGTGTTGAACAGTGGGGAACAGTGGGGAACAGTATTGAACAGGTGTTGAGCATGTGCGGAACAAGTGGGAAACAGTGGAGAACACTATGGAACTTTGTAGAACAGGTCTGAACCATGTGGTGAATAAATTGAGAATAGTGTGGAACATTTTGGAACAGGAGGGGAACAGTGAGGAAAAGTTGGGGAACAGTGTGGACCAAATGAGGAATTGCAAGTAACAGTGGGGAACAGGAAAATTGGGTAACAGTATCGAAATGTGGGGAAATTATGTGGATCAGGTGGGGAACAGCTGGGAAACAATGGGAAACTGTGTGGGTTAGTGGGGAACAGTGAATAACAGTGGTGAACAGTGGGGAAGAGTGCAGAACAGTGTGGAACAGGTGTTGAACAGGTGGGGAACAATGGAGAACAGTGTGCAACATTGTGGAACAAGTGATGAACAAGTGGGGAACAGAGTAGAACATTGTCGAGATGGTGGTGAAAAGGAGGTGCATAGTGGGGAAACGGAAAAAGTTGGGAATATTGTGCAACAGTGTGAAACTCTTACGAACTGATGAACAGCAGGTTGGCTAACAGCTGGAGAACAGTGGGGTACAGGGCGGAACCGTGGAGAACAATTGGGAAAGTTGGGGAACTGCTAGGGAACAATGGGGATCAGTGGCTAGTATTGGGGAACAGTGGAGAACATTGTGGAAAAGGAGTTGAACAGGTGGGGAACAGTGGAGGACAGTGTGCAACATTGTGGAACAAGTGTGGAACATGTGGTGAACAAGTCGAGAATAGTTTTGAACATTGAGGAACAGGAGGCGTACAGTGGGGAAATGTTGGGGAACAGTGGGGACCACATTAGGTAGATCAACGACCAGTGGGGAACAGGTAAGGTGGGGAACAGTGTGGAACTGGAGTAAATGGTGTGTATCAGGTGGGGAAGAGCTAGGGAACAATGGGGAACTGTGTGGAACAATGGTGAACAGTGGGGAATATTGCAGAACAGTGTGCAACAAGTGTTGAACAGGTTGGGAACAAGTGGGGAAGAGTGGTGAACAGTGGGGAATAGTGCAGAACATTGTGGAACAGGTGTTGAATAGTTGGGGAACAGTGGTGAAGAGTGTGGAACATTGGGGAACGAGAGTGGAGCACTGGGGAAAAGTTTGGAAACAGATTGGAAACAGTGGAGATCAAATGGGGAAGAGTAAAGAACAGTGGGGAACAGGATAAAGTGGGGACGAGTGTGGAAATGTGGGGAAATGGAGTGGAACAAGTGGAGAATAACTCGGGAACAATGGGGAACTAGGTGGAACATTTGGGAACAGTGGGTAAAGTGGGGAACAGTGTTGAACATGTGTTGAACAGGTGGGGAACAGTGGGGAACAGTGTGAAGCAGGTGTTGATCAGGTTGGGGACAGTGGAGAACAGTGGGGAACTTTGAGGAACAGCGGTAAACAGTGTGGAACATTTTGGAAGAAATGTGGAATCTGTGGTGAATAAGTCGAGAATACTGAGGAACATTGTGGAACGGGAGGTGAACAGGGGGGAAAAGTTGGGATAAAGCTGGGAAACAGTGTGGAAAAAATGGGGAAGAGCAATGAACAGTGTGGATAAAGTTAAAGTCGGTAAATGGTGTGGATCAGGTGGGGAACAGCTCGGGAACAATGGGGAAATGTGTTGAACAGGGGGGAACAGTGGGGAACAGTGTTGAAGAGGTGTTGAACATGTGCGGAACAAGTGGGAAACAATGGAGAACAATGTGGAACTTTGTAGAACAATTCTGGACCATGTGGTGAACAAATCGAGAATAGTATGGAACATTTTGGAACAGGAGCGGAACAGTGGGGAAAAGTTGGGGAACAGTGGGGACCAATTGCAGAAGAGCAAGGAACAGTGGGGAAAAAGGTAAAGTAGGCAACAGAGTGGAACTGTGGTGCAATGGTGTGGATCAGCTGGGGAACAGCTCGGGAACAATGGGGAACTGCATTGAACCGTGTGGAACAGTGCGAACAGTGTTGAACAGGTGCGGAACAAGTGGGGAAAACTGGAGAACACTGTGGAACTTTGTGGAACAAGTCTGGAACATGTGGTGAAATATTCGAGAATAGTGTGGAACATTGTGGAACAGGAGGGGAACAGTGGGGAAAAGTTGGGGAACAGTGGGGACCAATTGCGGAAGAGCAGGGAACAGCGGGGAACAGGTAAATTGGGTAACAGTGTGGAAATGTGCGGAAATGGTGTGGATCAAGTGGGAAAAAGCTGGGAAACAATGGGGAACTGTGTCGCAGACTGGGGAACAATGGGGAACATTGGGGAACAGTTGGGATTTGTGCAGAACAGTGTGCAAAATGTTGTGAACAGATGGGGGACTGGCGGGGAACAATGGAGAACAGTGTGGAACAAGGGTTGAACAGGTGGGTTACTGCTCGGGAACAATGTGGAACATTGTGGAGCAGGTGGTGAACACGAGGAATACAGTAGGGAACAGGAAAAGTGGGGAACAGTGCGGAACAGTGTGGTAGAAGTGTGGAACACGCGGTGAAGAAGTCGAGAATAGTGTGAAACATTGTGGACCAGGAGAGGAATAGTGGGGAAAAGTTGAGGAACTATGAGGACAAAATGAGGAAGAGCAAGCAACAGTGGGGAATAGGAAAAGTGGCGAACAGTGTGCAACATTGTGGAAATGGTGTGGATCAGGTGGTGAAGTGCTAGGGATCAATGGTGAACTGTGTGGAACAAGTGGTGAACATTTGGGGAACTGTGTGGAACAGTGTGGAATAGTAGATAAAGTGGGGAACAGTGTTGTACAGGTGGGGCACAGTGGGGAACTTTGAGGAACAGTGCAGAACAGTGTGGAACATTGTGGAACAAGTCTGGAACATGTGGTGTATAAGAGGAGAATGCTGTGGAACATTGTGGAACGAGAGGAGAACGATGCGGAAAGTTGTGAAACAGCTGGGAAACAGTGGGGACCAAATTGGGAAGAGCAAGGAACAGTGGGGAAAAAGGTAAAGAGGGGAACAGTGTGGAAATGTGTGGGAAATGCTATGGATCAGGTGGGGAACAGCTCGGGAACAATGGTGAACTGTGTTGAACAGTGGGGAACAGTGGGGAACAGTGGGGAAGAGGTGTTAAACAGGTGGGGAACAAGTGCAGAACACTGTGGAACAATGTGGAACAAGTTTGGAACATGTGGTGAAGAAATCGAGAATCTTGTGGCAAATTGTGGAAAAGGAGGGGAACAGTGGGGAAAAGTTGGGAAACATTGGCGACAAAATGAGGAAGAGCAAAGAACAGTGGTGAACAGGTATATTGGGCAACAGTGTGGAACTGTGGGGAAATGGTGTGGATAAGGTGGGGAACAGCTGGGGAACAATGGGGAACAACGTGGAACAGTGGGAAACAGTGGAGAATTGTGTGGAACAGTGGGGTACAGTGGGAAAAGTGGCGAACAATATTGAATATGTGTTGGACAGGTGGGGAACAGGCGGGGAACAATGAAAAACAGAGTAGAACTGTGGAACAATTGTGGAACATATGGTGAACAAGTCCAGAATAGTGTGGAACTTTGAGGAACAGGAGGGGTTCAGTGGGGACTAAATGAGGAAGATGAAGGAACAGTGGTAAACAGGTAAAGTGGGGAACAGTGTGGAACTGTGGGTAAATGTTGTGGATCTGGTTGGGAACAGCTGGGGCACGATTGAGAACTTCATGGATCAGTGGGGAACAGTGTGGAACAGTGCTGAACAGGTGTTGAACATGTGGGGCACAGGTAGGGAACAGTGGGCAACAGTGTGGAACATTGTGGAACAAGTCTGGAACATGTGGTGTAGGAGACAAGAATGCTTTGGAACATTGTGGAACTAGAGGAGAACAATGCGGAAAAGTTGGGAAACAGCTGGGAAACAGTGGGGACCAAATGGGGAAGAGCAAGGACCAGTGGGGAAATAGGTAAAGTGGGGAACAGTGTGGAATTGTGGGGGAAATACTATGGATCAGGTGGGGAACAGTTCGGGAACAATGTGGAACTGTGTTGAACAGTTGGGAAAATGGGGAACAGTGTTGAACATATGTTGGACATGTGGGGAACAGGAGGGGAACAGTGTACAACAGAGTAGAACTGTGGAACAAGTGTGGAACATGTGGTGAACAAGTCCAGAATAGTGTGAAACATTGAAAAGCAGGAGGGGTATTGTGGGGAAAAGTTGAGGAACAGTGGGGACTAAATGAGGAAGGTGAAGGAACAGTGGGGAACAGGTAAAGTGGGAAACAGTATGGAACTGTGGGTAAATGGTGTGGATCAGATGGGGAACAATGGGGAACGATGTGGAACTGCGTGCAACGGTGCTGAACAGGTGTTGATCAGGTGTTGAACAGGTGGGGAACAGGTGGGGAACAGGTGGGGAATAGGTGGTGAACAGGTGGGGAACAGTGGAGAACAGTGGGGTACAGTGCAGTACAGTGTGGAAAATGTGTTGAACAGGTGTTGAGCAGGTGGGGAACAAGTGGGGAACAGTGGAGAACACTGTGGAACACTGGGGAAAAGTTTGGAAACATTGGAAACAATGGGGATCAAATGGGGAAGAGTAAGGAACAGTGAGAACAGGATAAAGTGGGGACGAGGGTGGAACTGTGGGGAAATGGGGTGGATCAAGTGGAGAATATCTCGGGAACAATGGGGAATTGTGTACAACAGTGGAGAACAGTGGGGAACAGTGGGGAACAGTCGGGAACAGTGGGGAACAGTGGGGAACATTGGGGAACAGTCGGGAACCGTCGAGGACATTGGGAACAGTCGGGAACAGTGGAGAACAGTGTGAAACACGTGTTGATCAGGTGGGGAACAGTGGCTATCAATGGGGAACTTTGAGGAACAGCGGTCAACAGTGTGGAACATTTTGGAAGAAGTGTGGAACATGTAGTGAATAAATGGAGAATACTGTGGAACATTGAGGAACGGGAGGTGAACATTGGGGAAAAGTTGGGAAAAAGCTGGGAAACAGTGTGGACCAAATGGGGAAGAGCAAGGAACAGTGGGGAAAGAGTTAAAGTGAGTACATGGTGTGGATCAGGTGTGGAACAGCTCGGGAACAATGGGCAACTGTGTTGAACAGTTGGAAACAGTGGGGAACAGTGTTGAACAGGTGTTGAACAGTTGCAGAACAAGTCGGAAACAGTGCAGAACACTGTGGAAGTTTGCAGAACAAGTCTGGGACATGTGGTGAAAAATTCGAGAATAGTGTGGAACATTGTGGAACAGGAGGGGAACAGTGGGGAAAAGTGTGGCAACAGTGGGGACCAATTGAGGAAGAAGAAGGAACAGTGGGGAAAAAGGTAAATTGGGCAACAGCGTGGAACTGTGGGGAAATGGTGTGGATCAGCTGGGGAACAGCTCGGGAACAATGGGGAACTGTGTTGAACCGTGTGGAACAGTGGGGAACAGTGTTGAACAGGTGTTGAACAGGTGCAGAAAAAGTGGGAAACAGTGGAGAACACTATGGAACTTTGTAGAACAAGTCTGAACCATGTGGTGAACAAATAGAGAATAGTGTGGAACATTTTGGAACAGGAGGGGAACAGTGAGGAAAAGTTGGGGAACAGTGTGGACCAAATGAGGAATTGCAAGGAACAGTGGGGAACAGGAAAATTGGGTAACAGTATGGAAATGTGGGGAAATTATGTGGATTAGGTGGGGAACAGCTGGGAAACAATGGAGAACTGTGTTGGAGAGTGGGGAACAGTGAATAACAGTGGTGAACAGTGGGGAAGATTGCAGAACAGTGTAGAACAGGTGGTGAACAGGTGGGGAACAATGGATAACAGTGTGAAGCAGGTGTTGATCAGGTTGGGAACAGTGGAGAACAGTGGGGAACTTTGAGGAACAGCGGTGAACAGTGGGGAACAGTGTGGAACAGTGTGGAACACTGGAGAACCCTGTGGATCTTTGTGGAACAAGTCTGGAACATGTGGTGAAACATTCGAGAATAGTGTGGAACATTGTGGAACAGGAGGGGAACAGTGGGGAAATGTGTGGGAACAGTGGGGACCAATTGTAGAAGAAGAAGGAACAGTGGGGAAAAAGGTAAATTGGGCAACAGCGTGGAACTGTGGGGAAATGGTGTGGATCAGCTGGGGAACAGCTCGGGAACAATGGGGAACTGTGTTGAACCGTGTGGAACAGTGGGGAACAGTGTTGAACAGGTGTTGAACAGGTGCTGAACAAGTGGGAACCAGTTGAGAACACTATGGAACTTTGTAGAACAAGTCTGAACCATGTGGTGAACAAATGGAGAATAGTGTGGAACATTTTGGAACAGGAGGGGAACAGTGAGGAAAAGTTGGGGAACAGTGTGGACCAAATGAGGACTTGCAAGGAACAGTGGGGAACAGGAAAATTGGGTAACAGTATGGAAATGTGGGGAAATTATGTGGATCAGGTTGGGAACAGCTGGGAAACAATGGGGAACTGTGTGGGAGAGTGGGGAACAGTGAATAACAGTGGTGAACATTGGGGAAGATTGCAGAACAGTGTAGAACAGGTGGTGAACAGGTGGGGAACAATGGAGAAGAGTGTGCAACATTGTGGAACAAGTGATGAAGAAGTGGGGAACAGAGTGGAACATTGTCGAGCACGTGGTGAAAAGGAGGTGCATAGTGGGGAAACGGAAAAAGTTGGGAATATTGTGCAACAGTGTCAAACTCGTACGAACTGATGAACAGCAGGTTGGCTAACAGCTGGAGAACAGTGGGGAACAGAGGGGAACAGTCGGGAACAGTGAGGAACAGTGGGGAACAGTTAGGAACAGTCGGGAACCGTCGAGGACATTAGGAACAGTCGGGAACAGTGGAGAACAGTGTTAAACACGTGTTGATCAGGTGGGGAACAGTGGAGATCAGTGGGGAACTTTGAGGAACAGCGGTCAACAGTGTGGAACATTTTGGATGAAGTGTGGAACATGTAGTGAATAAGTGGAGAATACTGTGGAACATTGTGGAACGGGTGGTGAACATTGGGGAAAAGTTGGGAAAAAGTTGGGAAACAGTGTGGACCAAATGGGGAAGAGCAAGGAACAGTCGGGAAAGAGTTAAAGTGAGTACATGGTGTGGATCAGGTGTGGAACAGCTCGGGAACAATGGGGAACTTTGTTGAACAGTTGGAACTAGTGGGGAACAGTGTTGAACAGGTGTTGAACAGTTGCAGAACAAGTGGGAAACAGTGGAGAACACTGTGAAACTTTGTAGAACAAGTCTGGGACATGTGGTGAAAAATTCGAGAATAGTGTGGAACATTGTGGAACAGGAGGGGAACAGTGGGGAAAAGTTGGGGAACAGTGGGGACCAATTGCGGAAGAATAAGGAACAGTGGGGAAAAAAGTAAATTGGGCAACAGCGTGGAACTGTGGAGAAAAGGTGTGGATGAGCTGGGGAACAGCTCGAGAACAATGGGGAACTGTGTTGAATCGTGTGGAACAGTGGGGAACAGTGTTGAACAGTGTCATGATAATGAATTTGTATGAGATGTACCGGAAGTCACGTGGTATGAGAGAGAGAGATAAGAGCACAAGCAGGAGAACAAAAGGAAACGGGAAAATAGAAAAGCCACTGAGAAGTTTACCTGATAAAACTTGTGTTTAATGTTTCATTAACTTCACATTTCGGGCCACAAATGTGACATTGGCCACGAGGATGAAAGAAGCTTGAAGAAAATTAAAGACTAAACAAGATTACAGAGGATTACAGATAACTTCAAGGTGATAAGAATTTTCTCTTTGCTTAGTACTTTTGGGGCTGGAATATTTCCTCATGGCTGGTGCAGACGGTGACTTTCTAACACATAGTGGAATTGCTCATTTTGACCCAACGGGTGATGCAAGGACTGTAAGTGTGAAGTGGAAGGCATGGCTGGAAGAATTTGAATCCTACGCCGACAGTCGTGGCCTATTTCTAGATACCGGTACAGTTGAACAAAAAGCGTTCACCGCGGGACCTGCAGTTCGGGAAACATTTAAGACACTTTTGAATACTGGAAGAATGGATGAGTACCGGAAAGAGGTAGATGCATTAAATGCACACTATGTAGTGACACCGAATGCTACATTTCAACGCCATTTGTTTCGGAGAACGAGACAAGAAGATGGCCAGACAATTGCTCAGTACGTGACGAGACTACGCCAGCTAGCTGTTGGATGCAATTACATGCCAGCTGATTTAGACAACCAATTATTGGATCAAGTCGTAGAGCACTGCAGATCAGATAAACTCAGAAGACGTCTACAGGAAAGAGGGAGTGAGTTGGAACTCACCGATGCTTTAACCATTGCTGCTGCATTAGAGGCTGTTGAAGGGCAATTTCATACCATGACCCTGAAAGACAACTCAAGCCAGCAAATTAAGAGACTCTCACATCGCCATAAGCAGCCAAGATATACGTCGACACAGGACGTGGAGTGTTATCGATGTGGAAACCGAGGTCACTTTGGAAAAGACCCATATTGCCCGGCCAAAGGCAAAGTTTGCAGAAAGTGTGGAGGTAAGGACCACTTTGCAAAGAAGTGCAAAAGCAAGTCCAATGCAGACCAGAAGAGGAAGAGTACAACTTCCAAAGGCAAAGCCTGGGGGAAAGGAGAGTATCCTGGAAAAAAAGACACCATTCGCCAGTTAGACGGTGACGATGATGATACCCAGGAGGAACAGAGGTGTTACCAATTTACGTTGAATGAAGTACATTATGAGAAGGTCCCAGTGATCATTGGTGGAGTGACAGTGCAGGTCTTTATAGACTCAGGCAGTGACAGTAATGTGATTGATCGACATTTATGGGAGAAGTTGAAAAGGAAAAAGATCATCTGTACCTCAAGGAAGTGTTCCAAGAAACTGTATCCATACACAGCAACCAAGCCATTGCAGACCATTGGATGTTTTACTGCAACTGTTGAAGCTGGAGATAAGTACACCGAAGCAGAGTTTATGGTCATAGAAGAGAGGGGAGAACCATTGCTGAGTAAAGACCTGACAATACTTCATATTGGAGCTTGTGTCAATTCAATTCAGTCATACGAGGATATGAAGCAAGAATTCCCCGCAGTCTTCCAAGGAGTAGGAAAGCTGAAAGGTCGACTATTGAAGCTAACGGTAGATGAAACGGTCAAACCCAAGGCACAACCAATGCGCCGAACTCCGTTTGGACTTTGTGGGAAAGTCGAAGTCAAAATTAAAGAATTGATCGAACAAGACATTATTGAACCGGTGGAACATTCGACACAATGGGTCAGTCCCTTAGTGATTGTGCCCAAACCAAAGGGTGACATAAGACTATGTGTTGACACGAGAATGGCCAATGAAGCTATAATTAGAGAACGACACTCTACACCAACAGTGGAGTAAATACTTCAAGAACTAACTACCAGCAAGGTATTCTCAAAAATTGATCTGAAGCGGGGCTATCATCAATTAGAGCTGGATCCAGGTTCCCAAGATGCAACAACATTTGTGACTCACTGTGGATTGTATCGTTACAAGAGACTATCATTTGGAATTAATGCAGCTTCGGAGATCTACCAGTATGAAATCCATCGAGTGATTCAAGGCATTCCTGGAGTTGCCAACATTTCTGACGACATCATAGTCCATGCACTAACGAAGGAAGAGCATGACAAACGGTTGAGGCGTGTACTATCTAGACAACAGGAGGCAGGCCTTACCGTGAATGGAAACAAGTACCAGTTCGGTGTATCAGAAATGGACTTCATGGGACACAGACTTACATGGGAAGGACTAAACCCTGCAGAGGCCAAGGTGAAAGCTATTGAAGAGGCACGTGCACCTCAGAATGCAACAGAGGTGAGGAGTTTCCTGGGATTGGTCAATTTTTGTGCAAATTCATTCCTAATTTTGCTACAGTGGCAGAACCACTAAGGAAACTAACCAGGAAAGGTGTACCATTTCATTTTGGATCTGAGCAGAAGAAAGCCTTCACAGCGCTGAAGCAAAGCCTGACAGATGCAAAAACTCTTGGATATTACGATCCGGCGGCATCAACCAAAGTCATAGCGGATGCCAGCCCAGTTGGTTTAGGAGCCGTGTTGGTCCAGATGCATGATGGAGGACCAAGAATCATTGCCTATGCCAGCAGATCGTTATCAGATGTGGAAAGAAGATACTCTCAGACAGAGAAAGAAGCACACGGACTTGTATGGGCCTGTGAGAGGTTCCATGCATATTTATACGGCATTGAATTTGAACTCATCACAGATCATAAGCCATTAGAGGTGATCTATGCACCTAGATCCAAACCATTTGCCAGAATAGAGAGATGGGTACTCAGACTACAACCCTACAAATATAAAGTAATCCACATTGCAGGGAAAGCAAACATTGCAGATCCGCTGTCCAGATAGGTGAAGGATGTATGTCCACAATCCAAGTCAGAATTGGGAACAGAAACAGAGAGCTTTGTATGCTTCGTAGCTATTCAGGCGACACCGAAAGCTGTGACTACGAAGGAAGTTGAGAGAGAATCCGAACGTGATCCAGAACTCAGGGAAGTAAGAGAATGCATACAGAGTGGACAATAGGACAAGTGTACTCACAAGGCTTACATTCCCATTAGAGACGAACTTTGTTGCATCGGACAGTGTGTATTAAGAGGTTGCAGATTGGTGATACCGCAAAGATTGAGACCAAAGATCGTATCCTTAGCGCATGAAGGTCATCTAGGTATTGTTGGTACCAAGCAAAACCTCAGGACTAAGGTATGGTGGCCAGGTTGTGATAAAGACGCAGAGAAATTTGTTAAAACTTGTCATGGATGTCAAATCACAAGTAGGAGTAATCCGCCAGAACCGATCTGGAGTACGCAACTTCTGACGGGACCATGGATTGACGTAGCTGTTGATTTTCTTGGACCTTTACCGACGGGTGAATCAATTATGGTAGTGATAGATTACTACAGCAGATACTATGCGTACGTGGTGTTGAAGTCTACAACCACTGAAAAAACAATACAAGCATCAGCAGAGATATTCGCAAGATGTGGATTACCTGTTACATTATTCTCTGACAATGGTCCACAATTCATTTCAGAGACATTTGCGGAATACATGAGGACCACAGGTATCCATCATCATAAAGTAACTCCGAAATGGCTGCAAGCCAACGGAGAAGTAGAGAGACAAAATCAATCCATTGAAAAATGATTGAGAATTGCACACGCAGAAGGACAAAATTGGCGAGAAGCATTGCTATCTTATGTGGCTGTCCATCGAGCAACGCCTCATGCAACCACTGGAAAAAGTCCTGCAGAAGCATTTTTTGGGAGAAAAATCCGCACAAAAATGCCAGAAATAAAGGAAATCCTAGACGACCAGGAGATGATGGACCACGATGCTGAAAAGAAAGGTGCAGCGAAGCTGTACACAGACTCGAAACGTGGAGCCAAGTACTCAGACATCATGCCAGGAGATAATGTTCTAGTGAGGCATGAAACTGGTGGTAAGCTAGACACACCTTATTACCATCAAACCTATACTGTCGTATGCAGAAGTGGCAGTGTGGTGACAGTCAAGTCTCCGACTGGAGTCCTGTATAAGAGAAATGTATCAAGTGTAAAAAGGTACCAGTCCAGAGATAAATCGAGCGAAGAGGTTGGAAGGCCAATACGAGATGCTGAAACTGAGAGACCTGATGATGTTCCAGAGGCAGTTACCAGCACTCCTGATGAAGTGACTAAAGCGGCAGAAACACTCGAAGCCGTGGCGAGTAGTATTTCAGACGCTGAGAGTGAACAACCGAGAAGCGACGACAAAATTGCAGGCAGGCCAAAACGAAACCGGAAAGTGCCCAAACGATATGAAGACTTTGAGCCATAGTTTTAATAAGAACTTTGGGACAGTATTTTAATCTTATATCATAAAGTGCATGTATGAGTGCTGTAGGAAGTAAATTTTATGTAGTTGAGTTATAGTATTACCATTAGTTACAATGTTTGTAGGTTTCCGAGGGATATTGCTAAGTGAAGGTAAAGTTTATTTCTGATTAGAGGAGGGATGTCATGATAATGAATATGTATGAGATGTACCGGAAGTCACGTGGTATGAGAGAGAGTATCCCTCACAAGCAGGAGAGCAAAGGAAAACGGGAGAATAAAGACACGGAGAAGTTTACCTGATAAAACTTGTGTTTAATGTTTCATTAACTTCACATTTCGGGCTACAAATGTGACAAACAGGTGTTGAACAGGTGCAGAACAAGTGGGAAACAGTGGAGAACACTATGGAACTTTATGGAACAAGTCTGGAACATGTGGTGAACAAATGGAGAATAGTGTAGAACATTTTGGAACAGGAGGAACATTTTTGCATCTGTCAGGAGGGGAACAGTGAGGAAAAGTGTGGACAAAATGAGGAATAGCAAGGAACAGTGGGGAAGAGGAAAATTGGGTAACAGTGTGAAGCCGAGAAGAAATGGTATGAATCATGTGGTTAACAGGTTTTGAACTGTCGGGTACAGACTGGAACCATGGCAAACCGTGGTTAAAGTTGGAGAACAGCTCGGGAACAATGGGGAACAATGGGGAATATTGGGGAACTGTGGGGAGAGTGGGGAACAGTGAATAACAGTGGTGAACAGTGGGGAAGAGTGCAGAACAGTGTGGAACAGGTGGGGAACAATGGAGAACAGTGTGCAACATTGTGGAACAAGTGATGAACAAGTGGGGAACAGAGTGGAACATTGTCAAGCAGGTGGTGAAAAGGAGGTGCATAGAGGGGAAACGGAAAAAGTGGGGAATATTGTGCAACAGTGTGAAACACTGACGAACTGATGAACAGCAGGTTGGCTAACAGCTGGAGAACAGTAGGGTACAGGGCGGAACCTTGGAGAACAGCTGGGAAAGTTGGGGAACAGCTAGGGAACAATGGGGAACAGTGGCGAATATTGGGGAACAGTGGAGAACATTGTGGAACGGGAGTTGAATAGGTGGGGAACAGTGGAGAACAGTGTGGAACATTGTGGAACAAGTGTGGAACATGTGGTGAACAAGTCGAGAATAGTTTTGAACATTGAGGAACAGGAGGCGTACAGTGGGGAAATGTTGGGGAACAGTGGGGACCACATTAGGAAGATCAACAACCAGTGGGGAACAGGTAAAGTGGGGAACAGAGTGGAACTCGGGTATATGGTGTGGATCAGGTGTGGAAGAGCTAGGGAACGATGGGGAACTGTGTGGAACAGTGGTGAACAGTGGGGAATATTGCAGAACAGTGTGCAACAAGTGTTGAACAGGTTGGGAACAAGTGGGGAAGAGTGGTGAACAGTGGGGAATAGTGCAGAACATTGTGGAACAGGTATTGAATAGTTGGGGAACAGTGGTGAAGAGTGTGGAACATTGGGGAACGAGAGTGAAGCACTGGGGAAAAGTTTGGAAACAGATTGGAAACAGTGGAGATCAAATGGGGAAGAGTAAAGAACAGTGGGGAACAGGATAAAGTGGGGACGAGTGTGGAACTGTGGGCAAATGGTGTGGATCAAGTGGAGAATAACTCGGGAACAATAGGGAACTAGGTGGAACAGTGGGGAACAGTGGGGAAAGTGGGGAACAGTGTTGAAGATGTGTTGAACAGGTGGGGAACAGTGGTGAACAGTGTGAAGCAGGTGTTGATCAGGTTGGGAACAGTGGAGAACAGTGGGGAACTTTGAGGAACAGCAGTGAACAGTGTGGAACATTTTGGAAGAAGTGTGGAACCTGTGGTGAATAAGTCGAGAATACTGTGGAACATTGTGGAACGGGAGGTGAACAGGGGGGAAAAGTTGGGACAAAGCTGGGAAACAGTGTGGAAAAAATGGGGAAGAGCAATGATCAGTGGAGATAAAGTTAAAGTGGGAAAATGGTGTGGATCAGGTGGGCAACAGCTCGGGAACAATGGGGATCTGCGTTGAACCATGTGGAACAGTGGGGAACAGTGCTGAACAGGTGTTGAACAGGTGCGGAACAAGTGGGGAACACTGGAGAACACTGTGGATCTTTGTGGAACAAGTCTGGAACATGAGGTGAAACATTCGAGAATAGTGTGGAACATTGTGGAACAGGAGGGGAACAGTGGGGAAAAGTTGGGGAACAGTGGGGACCAATTGTGGAAGAGCAAGGAACAGTGGGGAACAGATAAATTGGGTAACAATGTGGAAATGTGCGGAAATGTTGTGGATCAAGTGGGAAAAAGCTGGGAAACAATGGAGAACTGTGTGGCAGAGTGGGGAACAATGGGGAACAGTGGGGATCAGTGGGAAATTGTGCAGAACAGTGTGCAAAAGGCGTTGAACAGATGGGGTACTGGCGGGGAACAATGGAGAACAGTGTGGAACACATGTTGAACAGGTGGGATACTGGTGGGGAACAATGTGGAACATTGTGGAGCAGGTGGTGAACACGAGGAATACAGTAGGGAACAGGAAAAGTGGGGAACAGTGTGGAACAGTGTGGTAGAAGTGTGGAACACGCGGTGAACAAGTCGAGAATAGTGTGAAACATTGTGGACCAGGAGAGGAATAGTGGGGAAAAGTTGAGGAACTGTGAGGACAAAATGAGGAACAGCAAGCAACAGTGGGGAATAGGAAAAGTGGAGAACAGTGTGCAACATTGGGGAAATGGTGTGGATCAGGTGGTGAAGTGCTAGGGATCAATGGTGAACTGTGTGGAACAAGTGGTGAACATTTGGGGAACTGTGTGGAACAGCGCGGAATAGTGGATAAAGTGGGGAACAGTGTTGTACAGGTGGGGAACAGTGGGGAACTTTGAGGAACAGTGGAGAACAGTGTGGAACATTGTGGAACAAGTCTGGAACATGTGGTGTATAAGAGGAGAATGCTGTGGAACATTGTGGAACGAGAGGAGAACAATGCGGAAAAGTTGTCAAACAGCTGGGAAACAGTGGGGACCAAATTGGGAAGAGCAAGGAACAGTGCGGAGAAAGGTAAAGTGGGGAACAGAGTGCAAATGTGGTGGAAATGGTATGGATCAGGTGGGAAACAGCTCGGGAACAATGGTGAACTGTGTTGAGCAGTGGGGAACAGTGTGGAACAGGTGTTAAACAGGAGGGGAACAAGTGGAGAACACTGTGGATCAATGTGGAACAAGTTTGGAACATGTGGTGAAGAAATCGAGAATCATGTGGAAAATTGTGGAACAGGAGGGGAACAGTGGGGAAAAGTTGGGAAACAGTGGGGATAAAATGAGGAAGAGCAAAGAACAGTGGGGAACAGGTAAATTGGGTAACAGTGTGGAACTGTGGGGAAATGGTGTGGATAAGGTGGGGAACAGCTGGGGAACAATGGGGAACAACGTAGAACAGTGGGAAACAGTGGAGAATTGTGTGGAACAGTGGGGAGCAGAGGGGAAAGTAGCGAACAATGTTGAATATGTGTTGGACAGGTGGGGAACAGGCGGGGAACAATAAAAAACAGAGTAGAACTGTGGAACAATTGTGGAACATGTGGTGAACGTCCAGAATAGTGTGGAACTTTGAGGAACAGGAGGGGTTCAGTGGGGAATAAATGAGGAAGATGAAGGAACAGTGGTAAACAGGTAAAGTGGGGAACAGTGTGGAACTGTGGGTAAATGGTGTGGATCTGGTGGGGAACAGCCGGGGAACGATTGGGAACTGCGTGGATCAGTGGGGAACAGTGTGGAACAGTGCTGAACAGGTGTTGAACATGTGGGGCACAGGTAGGGAACAGTGGGGAACAGTGTGAAACATTGTGGAACAAGTCTGGAACATGTGGTGTAGAAGACGAGAATGCTGTGGAACATTGTGGAACGAGAGGAGAACAATGCGGAAAAGTTGGGAAACAGCTGGGAAACAGTGGGGACCAAATGGGGAAGAGCAAGGAACAGTGGGGAAAATGGTAAAGTTGGGAACAGTGTGGAATTGTGGGGGAAATGCTATGGATCAGGTGGGGAACAGTTCGGGAACAATGTGCAACTGTGTTGAACAGTGGGAAAAATGGGGAACAGTGTTGAACATATGTTGGACATGTGGGGAACAGGTGGGGAACAGTGCGCAACAGAGTAGAACTGTGGAGCAAGTGTGGAACATGTGGTGAACAAGTCCAGAATAGTGTGGAACATTGAAAAGCAGGAGGGGTTTGTGGGGAAAAGTTGAGGAACAGTGGGGTCTAAATGAGGAAGGTGAAGGAACAGTGGGGAACAGGTAAAGTGGGAAACAGTGTGGAACTGTGGGTAAATGGTGTGGATCAGATGGGGAACGATGTGGAACTGCGTGCAACGGTGTTGAACAGGTGTTGATCAGGTGTTGATCAGGTGGGGAATAGGTGGGGAACAGGTGGGGAACAGGTGGGGAACAGGTGGCGAACAGGTGGGGAACAGGTGGGGAACAGTGGAGAACAGTGGGGTACAGTGCGGTAGAGTGTGGAAAATGTGTTGAACAGGTCTTGAGCAGGTGGGGAACAAGTGGGGAACAGTAGAGAACACTGTGGAACACTGGGTAAAAGCTTGGAAACATTGGAAACATTGGGGATCAAATGGGGAAGAGTAAGGAACAGTGGGAACAGGATAAAGTGGGGACGAGGGTGGAACTGTGGGGAAATGGTGTGGATCAAGTGGAGAATACCTCGGGAAAAATGGGGAACTGTGTAGAACAGTGGAGAACAGTGGGGAACAATGGGGAACAGTCGGGAACAGTGTGAAACAGGTGTTGATCAGGTGGGGAACAGTGGAGATCAGTAGGGAAATTTGAGGAACAGCGGTGAACAGTGTGTAACATTTTGGAAGAAGTGTGGAACATATAGTGAATAAGTCGAGAATACTGTGGAACATTGTGGAACAGGAGGTGAACATTGGGGAAAAGTTGGGAAAAAGCTGGGAAACAGTGTGGACCAAATGGGGAAGAGCAAGGAACATTGGGGAAAGAGATAAAGTGAGTACATGGTGTGGATCAGGTGTGGAAGAGCTCGGGAACAATGGGGAACTGTGTTGAACAGTTGGAAATAATGGGGAACATTGTTGAACAGGTGTTGAACAGTTGCGGAACAAGTGGGAAACAGTGGAGAACACTGTGGAACTTTGTAGAACAAGTCTGGGACATGTGGTGAAAAATTCGAGAATAGTGTGGAACATTGTGGAACAGGAGAGGAACAGTGTGGAAAAGTTGGGGAACAGTGGGGACCAATTGCGGAAGAAGAAGGAACAGTGGGGAAAAAGGTAAATTGGGCAACAGCGTGGAACTGTGGGGAAATGGTGTGGATCAGCTGGGGAACAGCTCGGGAACAATGGGGAACTGTGTTGAACCGTGTGGAACAGTGGGGAACAGTGTTGAACAGGTGTTGAACAGGTGCAGAACAAGTGGGAAACAGTGGAGAACTCTATGGAACTTTATAGAACAAGTCTGGACCATGTGGTGAACAAATGGAGAATAGTGTGGAACATTTTGGAACTGGAGGGGAACAGTGAGGAAATGTTGGGGAACAGTGTGGACCAAATGAGGAAGAGCAAGGAACAGTGGGGAACTGGAAAATTGGGTAACTGTGTGAAGCCGAGAAGAAATGGTGTGGATCATGTGGTTAACAGGTCTTGAACAGTCTGGTACAAACTGGAAACGTGGCAAACCGCGAGAAAATTTGGGGAACAGCTCAGGAACAATGGGGAACAATGGGGAATATTGGGGAATGGTGGAGAACAGTGTGGAACTTGTGTTGCACAGGTGGGGCACAGGTGGGGAACAGGGGAGAAGAGTGTGGAACAGGTGTTGAACTGGTGAGGAACAGTGTAGAACAGTGGGGAACTTTGGGAAACATTGGGGAACAGTGGGGAACAGTGTAGAATACAGTGGAAGAGGTGTTGAACATTGGGGAACAGTGGTGAACAGTGGGGAACATTGGGGAACAGTGGTGAGCTGTGTAGAATAGGTGTTGAATACATGGGGAACAGTGGAGAACAGTGTAGAACAGTTGTTGAACTCGTTTGGAACAGTGGAGAACAGTTTGGATCATTGTGCAACAAGTGTGGAAGGTTTGGTGAATAATTTGAGAATAGTGTGGAACATTGTGGAACGGGAGTGGAACACTGGTGAAAAGTTTGGAAACATTAGAAACAGTGGGGATCAAATGGGGAAGAGTAAGGAACAGTGGGAACAGGATAAAGTGGGGACTAGTGTGGAACTGTGGGGAAATGGTGTGGATCAAGTCGAGAATATCTCGGGAACAATGGGGAACTGTGTGGAACAGTGGGGAACAGTGGGGAAAGTGGGGAACAGTGTTGAACAGGTGTTGAACAGGTGGGGAACAGTGGGGAACAGTCGGGAACAGTCGGGAACAGTTGGGAACCGTCGGGAACAGTCGGGACCAGTCGGGAACAGTGGAGAACAGGGTGAAACACGTGTTGATCAGGTGGGGAACAGTGGAGAGCAGTGGGGAACTTTGAGGAACAGTGGTGAACAGAGTGGAACATTTTGGAAGAAGTGTGGAACATGTGGTGAATAAGTGGAGAATACTGTGGAACATTGTGGAACGGGAGGTGAACAGTGGGAATAGTTGGGAAAAAGCTGGGAAACAGTGTAGACCAAATGGGGAAGAGCAAGGAACAGTGGGTAATAGGAAAAGTGGGGAACAGTGTGCAACATTGGGGCGATGGTGTGGATGAGGTGCTGAAGAGCTTGGGATCAATGGTGAACTGTGTAGAACAGGTGGGGAACATTTGGGGAACTGTGTGGAACAGTGGGGAATATTGGGGAAAGTGGGGAACAGTGTTGTACAGGTGGGGAACAGTGGGGAACTTTGAGGAACAGTGGAGAACAGTGTGGAACGATGGGGAGTAGTGGAGAACAGTGTAGAACAGTTGTTGAACACGTGTGGAACAGTGGAGTTCAGTGTGGAACATTGTGGAACAAGTGTGGGACATTAGGTGAATAATTTGAAAATAGTGTGGAACATTGTGGAACAGGAGTGTGTGACATTTGTGGGCCGAAATGTGAAGTTAATAAAACATTAAACACAAGTTTTATCAAGTAAACTTCTCTGTGGCTTTTATTCTCCCATTTCCTTTGTTCTCCTGCTTGTGTTCTTATCTCTCTCATACCACGTGACTTCCGGTACATCTCATACATATTCATTATCATGACATCCCTCCTTTAATCAGAAATAAACTTTACCTTCACTTACCAATATCCCTCGGAAACATACAAGCATCGTAACTAATGGTAATACTATAACTCAACTACATAAAATTTACTTCCTACAGCCTTCATACATGCACTTTATGATATAAGATTAAAATACTGTCCCAAAGTTCTTATTAAAACTATGGCACAAAGTCTTCGTATCGTTTGGGCAATTTCCGGTTTCGTTTCGGCCTGCCTACGATATTGTCGTCGCTTCTCGTTGTTCACTCTCGGCGTCGGCAATACTGCTCTCCACGGCTTCGAGTGTTTCTGGTGCTCTAGTCACTTCATCAGGAGTGCTGGTAACTGCCTCTGGAACATCATCAGGTCTCTCAGTTTCAGCATCTCGTATTGGCCTTTCAACCTCTTCGCTCGATGTATCTCTGGACAGGTACCTTTTAACACTTGATACATTTCTCTTATACAGGACTCCAGTCGGAGACTTGACTGTCACCATACTGCCACTTCTGCATACGACAGTATAGGGTTGATGGTAATAAGGTGTGTCTAGCTTACCACCAGTTTCATGCCTCACGAGAACATTATCTCCTGGCATGATGTCTGAGTACTTGCCTGCACGTTTCGAATCTGTGTACAGCTTTGCTGCACCTTTCTTTTCAGCATCGTGGTCCCTCATCTCCTGATCGTCTCGGATTTCCTTTATTTCTGGCATTTTTGTGCAGATTTTTCTCCCAAAAAATGCTTCTGCAGGACTTTTTCCAGTGGTTCCATGAGGCGTTGCTCGATAGACAGCCACATAAGATAGCAATGATTCTCGCCAATTTTGGCCTTCTGCGTGTGCAATCCTCAATCGTTTTTCAATGGACTGATTTTGTCTCTCTACTTCTCCATTGGCTTGCAGCCATTTCGGAGTTACTTTATGATGGTGGATACCTGTGGTCCTCATGTATTCTGCAAATGTCACTGAAGTGAAATGTGGACCATTGTCAGAGTATAATGTAACAGGTAATCCATATCTTGCGAATATCTCTGCTAACGCTTGTATTGTTTTTTCAGTGGTTGTGGACTTCAACACCACATACTCATAGTATCTGCTGTAGTAATCTATCACTACCATAATTGATTCACCCGTCGGTAAAAGTCCAAGAAAATCAACAGCTACGTCGATCCATGGTCCTGTCGGAAGTAGCGTACTCCGGATCGGTTCTGGCGGATTACTCTTACTTATGATTTGACATCCGTGACAAGTTTTAACAAATTTCTCTGCGTCTTTATCACAACCTGGCCACCATACCTTGGTTCTGAGGTTTTGCTTGTTACCAACAATGCCTAGGTGTCCTTCATGCGCTAAGGATACGATCTTCGGTCTCAATCTTTGCGGAATCACCAATCTGCAACCACTTAATACACACTGTCCGATGCAACAAAGTTCGTCTCTAATGGGAATGTAAGCCTTGTGAGTACACTTGTCCCATTGTCCACTCTGTATGCATTCTCTTACTTCCCTGAGTTCTGGATCATTTTCGGATTCTCTCTCAACTTCCTTTGTAGTCACAGCTTTCGGTGTCGCCTGAATAGCTACGAAGCGTACAAAGCTCTCTGTTTCTGTTCCCAATTCTGACTTGGATTGTGGACCACCATCCTTCACCAATCTGGACAGCGGATCAGCAATGTTTGCTTTCCCTGCAATGTGGATTACTTTATATTTGTAGGGTTGTAGTCTGAGTACCCATCTCTCTATTTTGGCACATGGTTTGGATCTAGGTGCATAGATCACCTCTAATGGCCTATGATCTGTGATGAGTTCAAATTCAATGCTGTATAAATATGCATGGAACCTCTCACAGGCCCATACAAGTCCGAGTGCTTCTTCCTCTGTCTGAGAGTATCTTCTTTCCACATCTGATAACGATCTGCTGGCATAGGCAATGATTCTTGGTCCTACTTCATGCATCTGGACCAACACGGCTCCTAAACCAACCGGGCTGGCATCTGCTATGACTTTGGTTGATGCCGCCGGATCGTAATATCCAAGAGTTTTTGCATCTGTCAGGCTTTGCTTCAGCGCTGTGAAGGCTTTCTTCTGCTCAGATCCAAAATGAAATGGTAAACCTTTCCTGGTTAGTTTCCTTAGTGGTTCTGCCACTGTAGCGAAATTAGGAATGAACTTTGCACAAACTCCTCACCTCTGTTGCGTTCTGAGGTGCACGTGCCTCTGCAATAGCTTTCACCTTGGCTTCTGCAGGGTTTAGTCCTTTCCGTATAAGTCTGTGTCCCATGAAGTCCATTTCTGACACACCGAACTGGCACTTGTTTCCATTCACGGTAAGGCCTGCTTCCTGTAGTCTAGATAGTACACGCCTCAACCGTTTGTCATGCTTTTCCTTCATTGGTGCATGGACTATGATGTCGTCAGAAATGTTGGCAACTCCAGGAATGCCTTGAATCACTCGATGGATTTCATACTGGTAGATCTCCAAATGATAGTCTCTTGTAATTATACAATCCACATTGAGTCACAAATGTTGTTACATCTCTGGAACCTGGATCCAGCTCTAATTGATGATAGCCCCATTTCAGATCAATTTTTGAGAATACCTTGCTGGTATTTAGTTCTTGAAGTATTTCCTCCACTGTTGGTATAGGATGTCATTCTCTAATTATAGCTTAATTGGCCATTCTCATGTCAACACATTGTCTTATGTCACCCTTTGGTTTGGGTACAATCACTACTGGGCTGACCCATTGTGTCGAATATTCCACCGGTTCAATAATGTCTTGTTCGATCAATTCTTTAATTTTGGCTTCGACTTTCCCATGAAGTCCAAATGGTGTTCGGCGCATTGGTTGTGCCTTGGGTTTGACCGTTTCATCTACCACTAGCTTCAATTGACGACCGTTCAGCTTTCCTACTCCTTGGAAGACTGCGGGGAATTCTTGCTTCATATCCTCGTATGACTGAATTGAATTGACACAAGCTCCAATATGACACAAGCTCCAGGTCTTGTGCTGTGCTTTTACTCAGCAATGGTTCTCCCCTCTCTTCTATGACCATAAACTCTGCTTCGGTGTACTTATCTCCAGCTTCAACAGTTGCAGTAAAACATCCAATGGTCTGCAATGGCTTGGTTGCTGTGTATGGATACAGTTTCTTGGAACACTTCCTTGAGGTACAGATGATCTTTTTCCTTTTCAACTTCTCCCATAAATGTCGATCAATCACATTTCTGTCACTGCCTGAGTCTGCAATGACCTGCACTGTCACTCCACCAATGATCACTGGGACCTTCTCATGATGTACTTCATTCAACGTAAATTGGTAACAACTCTGTTCCTCCTGGGTATCATCATTGTCACCGTCTATCTGGCGAATGGTATCTTTCTTTCCAGGATACTTTCCTTTCCCCCAGGCTTTGCCTTTGGAAATTGTACTCTTCCTCTTCTGGTCTGCATTGGACTTGCTTTTGCACTTTGCTAAATGGTCCATACCTCCACACTTTCTGCAAACTTTGCCTTTGGCCGGGCAATATGGGTCTTTTCCAAAGTGACCTCGGTTTCCACATCTATAACACTCCACGTCATGTGTCGACGCATATCTTGGCTGATTATAGCGATGTGAGAGCCTCTTAATTTGCTGGCTTGGGTTGTCTTTCAGGGTCATGGTATGAAATTGCCCTTCAACAGCCTCTAATGCAGCAGTAATGGTTAAAGCATCGGTGAGTTCCAACTCACTCCCTCTTTCCAGTAGACGTCTTCTGAGCTTATCCGATCTGCAGTGCTGTATGACTTGATCCAATAATTGGTTGTCCAAATCAGCTGGCATGTAATTGCATCCAACAGCTAGCTGGCGTAGTCTTGTCACGTACTGAGCAATTGTCTGGCCATCTTCTTGTCTCGTTCTCCGAAACAAATAGCGTTGAAATGTAGCATTCGGTGTCACTACATAGTGTGCATTTAATGCATCTACTGCTTTCTGCTTCCAGTATTCAAAAGTGTCTTAAATGTTTTACGAACTGAGGGTCCTGCAGTGAAAAGAAGTAACGCCCTTTCTGCGCTTTTTGTTCAACTGTACCGGTATCTAGAAATAGGCCACGACTGTCGGTGTAGGATTCAAATTTTTCCAGCATTGCCTTCCACTTCACACTTACAGTACTTGCATCACCCATTGGGTCAAAATGAGCAATTCCACTATGCATTAGAAAGTCACCGTCTTCCCCAGCCATGAGGAAATATTCCAGCCCCAAAAGTACTGAGTCACAGAGAAAATTCTTATCACCTTGAAGTTGTCTGTAAACCTCTGTAATTTTGTTTAGTCTTTAATTTTCTTCAAGCTTCTTTCATCCTCGTCGCCAATGTCACATTTGTGGCCCGAAATGTGAAGTTAATAAAACATAAAATACAAGTTTTATCAAGTAAACTTCTCTGTGGCTTTTATTCTCCCATTTCCTTTGTTCCCCTGCTTGTGTTCTTATCTCTCTCATACCACGTGACTTCAGGTACATCTCATACATATTCATTATCATGACAGAGTGGAACACTGGGGAAAAGATTGGAAACAGATTGGAAACAATGGGGAACAAATGGGAAAGAGTAAGGAACAGTGGGGAACAGGATAAAGTGGGGATGAGTGTGGAACTGTGGGGAAATGGTGTGGATCAAGAGGAGAATAACTCGGGGACAAAGGGGAACTGTGTGGAACAGTGGGGAACAGTGGGGAAAGTGGGGAACATTGTTGAACAGGTGTTGAACAGGTGGGGAAAAGTGGGGAACAGTGGGGAACAGTGGGGAACAGTCTGGAACATTCGGGAACAGTGGGGTACAGTCGGGAACAGTGGAGAACAGTATGATACAAGTTTTAATCAGGTGGGGAACAGTGGAGAACAGTGGGGAACTTTGAGGAACAGTGGTGAACAGTGTTGAACATTTTTTAAGAAGTGTGGAACATGTGGTGAATAAATGGAGAATAGTGTGGAACATTGTGGAACTGGAAGTGAACAGTGGGGAAAAGTTGGGGAAAAGCGTGGAAACAGTGGGGACCAAATGGGGAAAAGCAAGGAACAGTGGGGAATAGGAAATGTGGGGAACAGTGTGCAACATTGGGGAAATGGTGTGGATCAGGTGGTGAAGACCTGGGGATCAATCGTGAACTCCGTGGAACAGGTGGGGAACATATGGGAAACTGTGTGGGAGAGTGGGAAACAGTGGAGAAAGTGGAGAACAGTGTTGTACAGGTGGGGAATAGTGGGAAACTGTGAGGAACAGTGGAGAACAGTGTGGAACATTGTGGAACATGTCTGGGAAACGTGGTGTATAAGACGAGAATGTTGTGGAACATTGTGGAACAAGAGGAGAACAATGTGGAAACGTTGGGAAACAGCTGGGAAAGAGTGGGGACCAAATGGGGAAGAGCAAGGAACAGTGGGGAAAAAGGTAAAGTGGGGAACAGTGTGGAAGTGTGGGGGAAATGCTATGGATCAGGTGGGGAACAGCTCGGGAACAATGGGGAACTGTGTTGAACCGTGTGGAACAGTGGGCAACAGTGTTGAACAGATGTTGAACAGGTGTGGAACAAGTGGGAACACTGGAGGACACTGTGGAACTTTGTGGAACAAGTCTGGAACATGTAGTGAACATATCGAGAATAGTGTGGAACATTGTGGAACAGGAGGCGAATAGTGAGGAAAAGTTGGGGAACAGTGTGGACGAAATGAGGAAGAAAAAGGAACATTGGGGAACAGGAAAATTGGGTAACAGTGTTAAGCCGAGAAGAATTGGTGTGGATCATGTGGTTAACAGGTTTCGAAGAGTCGGGTACAGACTGGAAGCGTGGCAAACCATGGTTAAAGTTGGAGAACAGCTCTGGAACAATGGGGAACAATGGGGAATATGGGGGAACGGTGGAGAACAGTGTGGAATTTGTGTTGCACAGGTGGGGCACTGGTGGGAAACAGGGTAGAACAGTGTGGAACAGGTGTTGAACAGGTGGGGAACAGTGGTGAACAGTGGGGAACTTGTGTTGCACAGGTGGGGCACTGGTGGGGAACAGAGTAGAACAATGTGGAACAGGTTTTGAACAGGTAAGGAACAGTGTAGAACAGTGGGGAACTTTGGGAAACATTGGGGAACAGTGGGGAACAGTGGGGAACAGTGTAGAATAGTGTGGAAGAGATGTTGAACATGTAGGGAACAGTGGTGAACAGTGGGGAACATTGGGGAAGAGTGCTGAACAGTGTAGAATAGGCGTTGAACACGTGGGGAACAATAGAGAAGAATGGAGAACAGTGGGGAACATCTGGGACCAGTGGAGAACAGTGTAGAACAGTTGCTGAACACGTGTGAAACAGTGGAGATCAGTGTGGAACATTGTGGAATAAGTGTGGAACATTTGGTGAATAATTTGAGAATAGTGTGGAACATTGTGGAACAGGAGTGGAACACTGGGGAAAAGTTTGGAAACAAATTGGAAACAGTGGGGATCAAATGTGGAAGAGTAAGTAACAGTGGGGAACAGGATAAAGTGGGGACGAGTGTGGAACTGTGGGGAAATGGGGTGGATCAAGTGGAGAATAACTCGGGAACAATGGGGAACTGTGTGGAACAGTGGGGAACAGTGTTGAACAGTTGCTGAACAGGTGGGGAACAGTGGGGAGCAGTCTGGAACAGTCGGGAAGAGTGGGGAACAGTCAAAAACAGTGGAGAACAGTGCGAAACACGTGTTAATCAGGTGGGGAACAGTGGACAACAGTGGGGAACTTTGAGGAACAGTGGTGAACAGTGTGGAACATTTTGGAAGAAGTGTGGAACATGTGGTGAATAACGGGAGAATACTGTGGAACATTTTGGAACGGGAGGTTAACAGTAGGGAAAAGTTGGGAAAAAGCTGGGAAACAGTGGGGATCAAATGGCGAAGAGCAAGGAACAGTGGGGAAAAAGGTAAAGTGGGGAACAGTGTGGAATTGTGGGGGAAATGCTATGGATCAGGTGGGGAACAGACCGGGAACAATGGGGAACTGTGTTGAACCATGTGGGACAGTGTGGAACAGTGTTGAACAGGTGTTGAACAGGTGCGGAACCAGTGGGGAACACTGGAGGACACTGTGGAACTTTGTGGAAAAATTCTGGAACATGTGGTGAACATATCGAGATTAGTGTGGAACATTGGGGAACAGGAAGGGAACAGTGAGGAAAAGTTGGGGAACAGTGCGGACCAAATGAGGAAGAAAAAGGAACAGTGGGGAACAGGAAAATTCGGTAACAGTGTTAAGCCGAGAAGAAATGGTGTGGATCATGTGGTTAACAGGTTTCGAAGAGTCGGGTACAGACTGGAAGCGTGGCAAACCATGGTTAAAGTTGGAGAACAGCTCTGGAACAATGGGGAACAATGGGGAATATGGGGGAACGGTGGTGAACAGTGTGGAATTTGTGTTGCACAGGTGGGGCACTGGAAGGAAACAGGGTAGAACAGTGTGCAACAGGTGTTGAACAGGTGGGGAACAGTGGTAAACAGTGGGGAACTTGTGTTGCACAGGTGGGGCACTGGAGGGGAACAGGGTAGAATAGTGTGGAACAGTTGTTGAACAGGTAAGGAAAAGTGTAGAACAGTGGGGAACTTTGGGAAACATTGGGGAACAGTGGGAACAGTGGGGAACCATGGTGAACAGTGTAGAATAGGCGTTGAACAAGTGGGGAACAGTGGAGAAGAATGGAGAACAGTGGGGAACATTGGGGACCAGTGGAGAACAGTGTAGAACAGTTGTTGAACACGTATGAAACAGAGGAGATCAGTGTGGAACATTGTGGAATAAGTGTAGAACATTTGGTGAATAATTTGAGAATAGTGTGGAACATTGTGGAACGGGAGTGGAACACTGGGGAAAAGTTTGGAAACAAATTGGAAACAGTGGGGATCAAATGTGGAATAGTAAGTAACAGTGGGGAACAGGATAAACTGGGGACGAGTGTGGAACTGTTGGGAAATGGTGTGGATCAAGAGGAGAATAACTCGGGAACAAAGGGGAACTGTGTGGAACAGTGGGGAACAGTGGGGAAAGTGGGGAACTGTGTTGAACAGGTGTTGAACAGGTGGGAAACAGTGGGGAACAGTGGGGAACAGTCTGGAACAGTCGGGAACAGTGGGGAACAGTCGGGAACTGTGGAGAACATTGTGAAACACGTGTTAATCAGGTGGGGAACAGTGGTGAACAGTGTGGAAAATTTGGAACAAGTGTGGAACATGTGGTGAATAAGTGGAGAATACTGTGGAACATTGTGGAACGGGAGGTGAACAGTGGGGAAAAGTTGGGAAAAAGCTGGGAAACAGTGGGGACCAAATGGCGAAGAGCAAGGAGTAGTGGGGAAAAGGTAAAGTGGGGAACAGTGTGGAAATGTGGGGGAAATGCTATGGATCAGGTGGGGAACAGCTCGGGAACAATGGGGAACTGTGTTGAACCGTGTGGAACAGTGGGCAACAGTGTTGAACAGGTGTTGAACAGGTGTGGATCAAGTGGGAACAATGGAGGACACTGTGGAACTTTGTGGAACAAGTCTGGAATATGTGGTGAACATATCAAGAATAGTATGGAACATTGTGGAACAGCGGGGAATAGTGAGGAAAAGTTGGGGAACAGTGTGGACCAAATGAGGAAGAAAAAGGAACAGTGGGGAACAGGAAAATTGGGTAACAGTGTGAAGCCGAGAGGAAATGGTATGGATCATGTGGTTAACAGTTTTCGAACAGTCGGGTACAGATTAGAAGCATGGCAAACCGTGGTTAAAGTTGGAGAACAGCTCTGGAAAAATGGGGAACAATGAGAAATATGGGGGACGGTGGAGAACAGTATGGAATTTGTGTTGCACAGGTGGGGCACTGGTGGGAAACAGGGTAGAACAGTGTGGAACAGGTGTTGAACAGGTGGGGAACAGTGGTGAACAGTGGGGAACTTGTGTTGCACAGGTGGTGCACTGGTAGGGAACATGGTAGAGTAGTGTGGAACAGGTGTTGAACAGGTAAGGAAAAGTGTAGAACAGTGGGGAACATTGGGAAACATTGGGGAACAGTGGGAACAGTGGGGAACAGTGTAGAATAGTGTGGAAGTGGTGTTGAACAGGTGAGGAACAGTGGAGAAGTGTGGAGAACAGTGTGGAACATTGTGGAACAGGAGGGAAACATTGCGGAACGAGAGGAGAACAATGCGGAAAAGTTGGAAAACAGCTGGGAAAGAGTGGTGACAAAATGGGAAAGAGCAAGGAACAGTGGGGAAAAAGGTAAAGTGGGGAATACCGTGGAATTGTGGGGGAAATGCTATGGATCAGGTGGGGAACAGCTCGGGAACTGTGTTGAACCGTGTGGAACAGTGGGTTACAGTGTTGAACAGTTGTTGAACAGGTGTGGAACAAGTGGGAACAATGGAGGACACTGTGGAACTTTGTGGAACAAGTCTGGAACATGTGGTGAACATATCGAGATTAGTGTGGAACATTGTGGAACAGGAGGGGAACAGTGAGGAAAAGTTGGCTAACAGTGTGGACGAAATGAGGAAGGAAAAGGAACAGTGGGGAACAGGAAAATTGGGTAACAGTGTGAAGCCGAGAGGAAATGGTATGGATCATGTGGTTAACAGTTTTCGAACAGTCGGGTACAGACTAGAAGCGTGGCAAACCGTGGTTAAAGTTGGAGAACAGCTCTGGAACAATGGGGAACAATGGGAAATATGGGGGACGGTGGAGAACAGTGTGGAATTTGTGTTGCGCAGGTGGGGCACTGGTGGGAAACAGGGTAGAACAGTGTGGAACAGGTGTTGAACAGGTGGGGAACAGTGGTGAACAGTGGGGAACTTGTGTTGCACTGGTGGGGCACTGGTGGGGAACAGAGTAGAACAATGTGGAACAGATGTTGAACAGGTAAGGAACAGTGTAGAACCGTGGGGAACTTTGGGAAACATTGGGGAAGAGTGGTGAACAGCGTAGAATAGGCGTTGAACACGTAGGGAACAGTAGAGAAGAATGGAGAACAGTGGGGAACATTGGGGACCAGTGGAGAACAGTGTAGAACAGTTGTTGAACACGTGTGAAACAGTGGAGATCAGTGAGGAACATTGTGGAATAAGTGTGGAACATTTGGTGAATAATTTGAGAATAGTGTGGAACATTGTGGAACAGGAGTGGAACACTGGGGAAAAGTTTGGAAACAAATTGGAAACAGTGGGGATCAAATGTGGAAGAGTAAGTAACAGTGGGGAACAGGATAAAGTGGGGACGAGTGTGGAACTGTGGGGAAATGGTGTGGATCAAGTGGAGAATAACTCGGGAACAATGGGAAACTGTGTGGAACAGTGTTGAACAGGTGTTGAACAGGTGGGGAACAGTGGGGAATGGTCTGGAAGAGTCGGGAACAGTGGGGAACAGTCAGGAACAGGGGAGAACAGTGTGAAACACGTGTTAATCAGGTGGGGAACAGTGGAGAACAGTGGGGAACTTTGAGGAACAGTGGTGAACAGTGTGGAACATTTTGGAAGAAGTGTGGAACATGTGGTGAATAAGTGGAGAATACTGTGGAACATTATGGAACGGAGGTGAACAGTGGGGAAAAGTTGGGAAACAGCTGAGAAACAGTGGGGACCAAATGGCGAAGAGCAAGGAATAGTGGGGAAAAGGTAAAGTGGGGAACAGTGTGGAATTGTGGCGGAAATTCTACGGATCAGGTGGGGAACAGTTCGGGAACAATGGGGAACTGTGTTGAACCGTGTGGAACAGTGTGGAACAGTGTTGAACACGTGTTGAACAGGTGCAGAACAAGTGGGGAACACTGGAGGACACTGTGGAACTTTGTGGAACAAGTCTGGAACATGTGGTGAACTATTCGGGATTAGTGTGGAACATTGTGGAACAGGAAGGGAACAGTGAGGAAAAGTTGGGGAACAGTGTGGACCAAATGAGGAAGAAAAAGGAACAGTGGGGAACAGGAAAATTCGGTAACAGTGTGAAGCCGAGAAGGAATTGTGTGGATCATGTCGTTAACAGGTTTCGAAGAGTCGGGAACAGACTGAAACCGTTGCAAACTGTGGTTAACGTTGGAGAACAGCTCGGGAACAATGGGGAGCAATGGGGAATAATGGGGAACGGTGAAGAACAGTGGGGAACTTGTGTTGCATGTGGGGCACTGGTGGGGAACAGGGTAGAACAGTGTGGAACAGGTGTTGAACAGCTGGGGAACAGTGGTGAACAGTGTGGAACATTTTGGAAGAAGTGTGGAACATGTGGTGAATAAGTCGAGAATACTGTGGAAGATTGTGGAATGGGAGGTGAACAGTGGGGAAAAGTTGGGAAAAAGCTGGGAAACAGTGGGGGCCAATTGGCGAAGAGCAAGGAACAGTGGGGAAAAAGGTAAAGTGGGGAACAGTGTGGAATTGTGGGGGAAATGCTATGGATCAGGTGGGGAACAACTCGGGAACAATGGGGAACTGTGTTGAACAGTGTGGAACAGTGGGCAACTGTGTTGAACAGGTGTTGAACAGGTGTGGAACAAGTGGGAACACTGGAGGACACTGTGGAACATTGTGGAACAAGTCTGGAAAATGTGGTGAACATATCGAGAATAGTGTGGAACATTGTGGAACAGGAGGGGAATAGTGAGGAAAAGTTGGGGAACAGTGTGGACCAAATGAGGAAGAAAAAGGAAGAGAGGGGAACAGGAAAATTGGGTAACAGTGTGAAGCCGAGAGGAAATGGTATGGATCATGTGGTTAACAGTTTCGAACAGTCGGGTACAGACTAGAAGCGTGGCAAACCGTGGTTAAAGTTGGAGAACAGCTCTGGAACAATGGGGAACAATGGGAAATATGGGGGACGGTGGAGAACAGTGTGGAATTTGTGTTGCACATGTGGGGTACTGGTGGGAAACAGGGTAGAACAGTGTGGAACAGGTGTTGAACAGGTGGGGAACAGTGGTGAACAGTGGGGAACTTGTGTTGCACAGGTGGGGCACTGGTGGGGAACAGGGTAGAGTAGTGTGGAACAGGTGTTGAACAGGTAAGGAAAAGTGTAGAACAGTGGGGAACTTTGGGAAACATTGGGGAACAGTGGGAACAGTGGGGAACAGTGTAGAATAGTGTGGAAGTGGTGTTGAACAAGTGAGGAACGGTGGAGAAGAGTGGAGAACAGTGTGGAACATTGTGGAACAGGAGGGGAACATTGCGGAACGAGAGGAGAACAATTCGGAAAAGTTGGAAAACAGCTGGGAAAGAATGGGGACCAAATGGGGAAGAGCAAGGAACAGTGGGGAAAAAGGTAAAGTGGGGAATACTGTGGAATTGTGGGGGAAATGCTATGAATCAGGTGGGGAACAGCTCGGGAACTGTGTTGAACTGTGTGGAACAGTGGGCAACAGTGTTGAACAGGTGTTGAACAGGTGCGGAACAAGTGGGAGCACTGGAGGACACTGTGGAACTTTGTGGAAAAAGTCTGGAACATGTGGTGAACATATCGAGATTAGTGTGGAACATTGGGAAACAGGAAGGGAACAGTGAGGAAATGTTGGGGAACAGTGTGGACCAAATGAGGAAGAAAAAGGAACAGTGGGGAACAGGAAAATTGGGTAACAGTGTGAAGCCGAGAGGAAATGGTATGGATCATGTGGTTAACAGTTTTCGAACAGTCGGGTACAGACTAGAAGCGTGGCAAACCGTGGTTAAAGTTGGAGAACAGCTCTGGAACAATGGGGAACAATGGGAAATATGGGGGACGGTGGAGAACAGTGTGGAATTTGTGTTGCACATGTGGGGCACTGGTGGGGAACAGGGTAGAGTAGTGTGGAACAGGTGTTGAACAGGTAAGGAAAAGTGTAGAACAGTGGGGAACTTTGGGAAACATTGGGGAACAGTGGGAACAGTGGGGAACAGTGTAGAATAGTGTGGAAGTGGTGTTGAACAAGTGAGGAACAGTGGAGAAGAGTGGAGAACAGTGTGGAACATTGTGGAACAGGAGGGGAACATTGCGGAACGAGAGGAGAACAATGCGGAAAAGTTGGAAAACAGCTGGGAAAGAGTGGGGACAAAATGGGGAAGAGCAAGGAACATTGGTGAAAGAGATAAAGTCAGTACATGGTGTGGATCAGGTGTGGAAGAGCTCGGGAACAATGGGGAACTGTGTTGAACAGTTGGAAATAGTGGGGAACAGTGTTGAACAGGTGTTGAACAGTTGTGGAACAAGTGGGAAACAGTGGAGAACACTGTGAAACTTTGTAGAACAAGTCTGGGACATGTGGTGAAAAATTCGAGAATAGTGTGGAACATTGTGGAACAGGAGAGGAACAGTGTGGAAAAGTTGGGGAACAGTGGGGACCAATTGCGGAAGAAGAAGGAACAGTGGGGAAAAAGGTAAATTGGGCAACAGCGTGGAACTGTGGGGAAATGGTGTGGATCAGCTGGGGAACAGCTCGGGAACAATGGGGAACTGTGTTGAACCGTGTGGAAAAGTGGGGAACAGTGTTGAACAGGTGTTGAACAGGTGCAGAACAAGTGGGAAACAGTGGAGAGCTCTATGGAACTTTATAGAACAAGTCTGGACCATGTGGTGAACAAATGGAGAATAGTGTGGAACATTTTGGAACAGGAGGGGAACAGTGATGAAATGTTGGGGAACAGTGTGGACCAAACGAGGAAGAGCAAGGAACAGTGGGGAACAAGAAAATTGGGTAACAGTGTGAAGCTGAGAAGAAATGGTGTGGATCATGTGGTTAACAGGTCTTGAACAGTCTGGTACAAACTGGAAACGTGGCAAACCGTGGGAAAATTTGGGGAACAGCTCGGGAACAATGGGGAACAATGGGGAATATTGGGGAATGGTGGAGAACAGTGTGGAACTTGTGTTGTACAGGTGGGCCACTGGTGGGGAACAGGGGAGAAGAGTGTGGAACAGGTGTTGAACTGGTGAGGAACAGTGTAGAACAGTGGGGAACTTTGGGAAACATTGGGGAATAGTGGAGAACAGTGTAGAATACAGTGGAAGAGGTGTTGAACATTTGGGGAACAGTGGTGAACAGTGGGGAACATTGGGGAACAGTGGTGAACAGTGTAGAATAGGTGTTGAATACATGGGGAACAGTGGAGAACAGTGTAGAACAGTGGTTGAACTCGTTTGGAACAGTAGAGAACAGTTTGGATCATTGTGCAACAAGTGTGGAAGGTTTGGTGAATAATTTGAGAATAGTGTGGAACATTGTGGAACGGGAGTGGAACACTGGGGAAAAGTTTGGAAACATTGGAAACAGTGGGGATCAAATGGGGAAGAGTAAGGAACAGTGGGAACAGGATAAAGTGGGGACTAGTGTGAAACTGTGGGGAAATGGTGTGGATCAAGTCGAGAATATCTCGGGAACAATGGGGAACTGTGTGGAACAGTGGGAAACAGTGGGGTAAGTGGGGAACAGTGTTGAACAGGTGTTGAACAGGTGTTGAACAGGTGTTGAACAGGTGGGGAACAGTGGGGAACAGTGGGGAACAGTGGGGAACAGTCGGGAACCGTCGGGAACCGTCGGGACCAGTCGGGAACAGTCGGGAACAGTGGAGAACAGTGTGAAACACGTGTTGATCAGGTGGGGAACAGTGGAGAGCAGTGGGGAACTTTGAGGAACAGTGGTGAACAGAGTGGGACATTTTGGAAGAAGTGTGGAACATATGGTGAATAAGTGGAGAATACTGTGGAACATTGTGGAACGGGAGGTGAACAGTAGGAATAGTTGGGAAAAAGCTGGGAAACAGTGTAGACCAAATGGGGAAGAGCAAGGAACAGTGGGTAATAGGAAAAGTGGGGAACAGTGTGCAACATTGGGGCGATGGTGTGGATGAGGTGCTGAAGAGCTTGGGATCAATGGTGAACTGTGTAGAACAGGTGCGGAACATTTGGGGAACTGTGTGGAACAGTGGGTAATATTGGGGAAAGTGGGGAACAGTGTTGTACAGGTGGGGAACAGTGGGGAACTTTGAGGAACAGTGGAGAACAGTGTGGAACGTTGGGGAGTAGTGGAGAACAGTGTAGAACTTAGAGGAACAGTTGAACACGTGTGGAACAGTGGAGTTCAGTGTGGAACATTGTGGAACAAGTGTGGGACATTTGGTGAATAATTTGAAAATAGTGTGGAACATTGTGGAACAGGAGTGTGTCACATTTGTGGGCCGAAATGTGAAGTCAATAAAACATTAAACACAAGTTTTATCAAGTAAACTTCTCTGTGGCTTTTATTCTCCCATTTCCTTTGTTCTCCTGCTTGTGTTCTTATCTCTCTCATACCACGTGACTTCCGGTACATCTCATACATATTCATTATCATGACATCCCTCCTTTAATCAGAAATAAACTTTACCTTCACTTACCAATATCCCTCGGAAACATACAAACATCGTAACTAATGGTAATACTATAACTCAACTACATAAAATTTACTTCCTACAGCCTTCATACATGCACTTTATGATATAAGATTAAAATACTGTCCCAAAGTTCTTATTAAAACTATGGCACAAAGTCGTCGTATCGTTTGGGCAATTTCCGGTTTCATTTCGGCCTGCCTACGATATTGTCGTCGCTTCTCGGTTGTTCACTCTCGGCGTCGGCAATACTGCTCTCCACGGCTTCGAGTGTTTCTGGTGCTCTAGTCACTTCATCAGGAGTGCTGGTAACTGCCTCTGGAACATCATCAGGTCTCTCAGTTTCAGCATCTCGTATTGGCCTTTCAACCTCTTCGCTCGATGTATCTCTGGACAGGTACCTTTTAACACTTGATACATTTCTCTTATACAGGACTCCAGTCGGAGACTTGACTGTCACCATACTGCCACTTCTGCATACGACAGTATAGGGTTGATGGTAATAAGGTGTGTCTAGCTTACCACCAGTTTCATGCCTCACTAGAACATTATCTCCTGGCATGATGTCTGAGTACTTGCCTGCACGTTTCGAATCTGTGTACAGCTTTGCTGCACCTTTCTTTTCAGCATCGTGGTCCCTCATCCCCTGATCGTCTCGGATTTCCTTTATTTCTGGCATTTTTGTGCGGATTTTTCTCCCAAAAAATGCTTCTGCAGGACTTTTTCCAGTGGTTGCATGAGGCGTTGCTCGATAGACAGCCACATAAGATAGCAATGCTTCTCGCCAATTTTGTCCTTCTGCGTGTGCAATCCTCAATCGTTTTTCAATGGACTGATTTTGTCTCTCTACTTCTCCATTGGCTTGCGGCCATTTCGGAGTTACTTTATGATGGTGGATACCTGTGGTCCTCATGTATTCTGCAAATGTCTCTGAAGTGAATTGTGGACCATTGTCAGAGTATAATGTAACAGGTAATCCATATCTTGCGAATATCTCTGCTAACGCTTGTATTGTTTTTTCAGTGGTTGTGGACTTCAACACTATGTACTCATAGTATCTGCTGTAGTAATCTATCACTACCATAATTGATTCACCCGTCGGTAAAGGTCCAAGAAAATCAACAGCTACGTCGATCCATGGTCCTGTCGGAAGTAGCGTACTCCGGATCGGTTCTGGCGGATTACTCTTACTTATGATTTGACATCCGTGACAAGTTTTAACAAATTTCTCTGCGTCTTTATCACAACCTGGCCACCATACCTTGGTTCTGAGGTTTTGCTTGTTACCAACAATGCCTAGGTGTCCTTCATGCGCTAAGGATACGATCTTCGGTCTCAATCATTGCGGAATCACCAATCTGCAACCTCTTAATACACACTGTCCGATGCAACAAAGTTCGTCTCTAATGGGAATGTAAGCCTTGTGAGTACACTTGTCCCATTGTCCACTCTGTATGCATTCTCTTACTTCCCTGAGTTCTGGATCATGTTCGGATTCTCTCTCAACTTCCTTCGTATTCACAGCTTTCGGTGTCGCCTGAATAGCTACGAAGCGTACAAAGCACTCTGTTTCTGTTCCCAATTCTGACTTGGATTGTGGACCACCATCCTTCACCAATCTGGACAGCGGATCAGCAATGTTTGCTTTCCCTGCAATGTGGATTACTTTATATTTGTAGGGTTGTAGTCTGAGTACCCATCTCTCTATTCTGGCACATGGTTTGGATCTAGGTGCATAGATCACCTCTAATGGCCTATGATCTGTGATGAGTTCAAATTCAATGCCGTATAAATATGCATGGAACCTCTCACAGGCCCTTACAAGTCCGAGTGCTTCTTTCTCTGTCTGAGAGTATCTTCTTTCCACATCTGATAACGATCTGCTGGCATAGGCAATGATTCTTGGTCCTCCTTCATGCATCTGGACCAACACGGCTCCTAAACCAACCGGGCTGGCATCCGCTATGACTTTGGTTGATGCCGCCGGATCGTAATATCCAAGAGTTTTTGCATCTGTCAGGCTTTGCTTCAGCGCTGTGAAGGCTTTCTTCTGCTCAGATCCAAAATGAAATGGTACACCTTTCCTGGTTAGTTTCCTTAGTGGTTCTGCCACTGTAGCGAAATTAGGAATGAACTTTGCACAAACTCCTCACCTCTGTTGCGTTCTGAGGTGCACGTGCCTCTGCAATAGCTTTCACCTTGGCCTCTGCAGGGTTTAGTCCTTTCCGTGTAAGTCTGTGTCCCATGATGTCCATTTCTGACACACCGAACTGGCACTTGTTTCCATTCATGGTAAGGCCTGCTTCCTGTAGTCTAGATAGTACACGCCTCAACCGTTTGTCATGCTTTTCCTTCGTTGGTGCATGGACTATGATGTCGTCAGAAATGTTGGCAACTCCAGGAATGCCTTGAATCACTCGATGGATTTCATACTGGTAGATCTCCGAAGCTGCATTAATTCCAAATGATAGTCTCTTGTAATTATACAATCCACATTGAGTCACAAATGTTGTTACATCTCTGGAACCTGGATCCAGCTCTAATTGATGATAGCCCCATTTCAGATCAATTTTTGAGAATACCTTGCTGGTATTTAGTTCTTGAAGTATTTCCTCCACTGTTGGTATAGGATGTCATTCTCTAATTATAGCTTAATTGGCCATTCTCATGTCAACACATTGTCTTATGTCACCCTTTGGTTTGGGTACAATCACTACTGGGCTGACCCATTGTGTCGAATATTCCACCGGTTCAATAATGTCTTGTTCGATCAATTCTTTAATTTTGGCTTCGACTTTCCCATGAAGTCCAAACGGTATTCGGCGCATTGGTTGTGCCTTGGGTTTGACCGTTTCATCTACCACTAGCTTCAATTGATGACCGTTCAGCTTTCCTACTCCTTGGAAGACTGCGGGGAATTCTTGCTTCATATCCTCGTATGGCTGAATTGAATTGACACAAGCTCTAATATGAAGTATTGCCAGGTCTTGCGCTGTGCTTCTACTCAGCAATGGTTCTCCCCTCTCTTCTATGACCATAAACTCTGTTTCGGTGTACTTATCTCCAGCTTCAACAGTTGCAGTAAAACATCCAATGGTCTGCAATGGCTTGGTTGCTGTGTATGGATACAGTTTCTTGGAACACTTCTTTGAGGTGCAGATGATCTTTTTCCTTTTCAACTTCTCCCATAAATTCGATCAATCACATTACTGTCACTGCCTGAGTCTGCAATGACCTGCACTGTCACTCCACCAATGATCACTGGGACCTTCTCATGACGTACTTCATTCAACGTAAATTGGTAACAACTCTGTTCCACCTGGGTATCATCATCGTCACCGTCTATCTGGCGAATGGTATCTTTCTTTCCAGGATACTTTCCTTTCCCCCAGGCTTTGCCTTTGGAAATTGTACTCTTCCTCTTCTGGTCTGCATTGGACTTGCTTTTGCACTTTGCAAAATGGTCCTTACCTCCACACTTTCTGCAAACTTTGCCTTTGGCCGGGCAATATGGGTCTTTTCCAAAGTGACCTCGGTTTCCACATCTATAACACTCCACGTCATGTGTCGACGCATATCTTGGCTGATTATGGCGATGTGAGAGCCTCTTAATTTGCTGGCTTGAGTTGTCTTTCAGGGTCATGGTATGAAATTGCCCTTCAACAGCCTCTAATGCAGCAGCAATGGTTAAAGCATCGGTGAGTTCCAACTCACTCCCTCTTTCCAGTAGACGTCTTCTGAGTTTATCCAATCTGCAGTGCTGTATGACTTGATCCAATAATTGGTTGTCCAAATCAGCTGGCATGTAATTGCATCCAACAGCTAGCTGGCGTAGTCTCGTCACGTACTGAGCAATTGTCTGGCCATCTTCTTGTCTCGTTCTCCAAAACAAATGGCGTTGAAATGTAGCATTCGGTGTCACTACATAGTGTGCATTTAATGCATCTACTGCTTTCTGCTTCCAGTATTCAAAAGTGTCTTAAATGTTTCACGAACTGAGGGTCCTGCAGTGAAAAGAAGTAACGCCCTTCTCTGTGCTTTTTGTTCAACTGTACCGGTATCTAGAAATAGGCCACGACTGTCGGTGTAGGATTCAAATTCTTCCAGCATTGCCTTCCACTTCACACTTACAGTACTTGCATCACCCATTGGGTCAAAATGAGCAATTCCACTATGCATTAGAAAGTCACCGTCTGCCCCAGCCATGAGGAAATATTCCAGCCCCAAAAGTACTGAGTCACAGAGAAAATTCTTATCACCTTGAAGTTGTCTGTAAACCTCTGTAATCTTGTTTAGTCTTTAATTTTCTTCAAGCTTCTTTCATCCTCGTCGCCAATGTCACATTTGTGGCCCGAAATGTGAAGTTAATAAAACATAAAACACAAGTTTTATCAAGTAAACTTCTCTGTGGCTTTTATTCTCCCATTTCCTTTGTTCCCCTGCTTGTGTTTTTATCTCTCTCATGCCACGTGACTTCCGGTACATCTCATACATATTCATTATCATGACAGAGTGGAACACTGGGAAAAAGATTGGAAACAGATTGGAAAAAATGGGGAACAAATGGGAAAGAGTAAGGAACAGTGGGGAACAGGATAAAGTGGGGACGAGTGTGGAACTGTGGGGAAATGGTGTGGATCAAGAGGAGAATAACTCGGGAACAAAGGGGAACTGTGTGGAACAGTGGGGAACAGTGGGGAAAGTGGGGAACATTGTTGAACAGGTGTTGAACAGGTGGGGAACAGTGGGGAACAGTCTGGAACAGTCGGGAACAGTGGGGTATAGTCGAGAACAGTGGAGAACAGTATGATACACGTTTTAATCAGGTGAGGAACAGTGGAGAACAGTGGGGAACTTTGAGGAACAGTGGTGAACAGTGTGGAACATTTTGGAAGAAGTGTGGAACATGTGGTGAATAAGTGGAGAATACTGTGGAACATTGTGGAACTGGAGGTGAACAGTGGGGAAAAGTTGGGAAAAAGCGTGGAAACAGTGGGGACGAAATGGTGAAAAGCAAGGAACAGTGGGGAATAGGAAATGTGGGGAACAGTGTGCAACATTGGGGAAATGGTGTGGATGAGGTGGTGAAGACCTGGGGATCAATCGTGAACTCCGTGGAACAGGTGGGGAACATATGGGGAACTGTGGGGAAGAGTGGGAATCAGTGGAGAAAGTGGAGAACAGTGTTGTACAGGTGGGGAATAGTGGGGAACTGTGAGGAACAGTGGAGAACAGTGTGGAACATTGTGGAACATTTCTGGAAAACGTGGTGTATAAGACGAGAATGTTGTGGAACATTGTGGAACGAGAGAAGAACAATGTGGAAAAGTTGGGAAACAGCTGGGAAAGAGTGGGGACCAAATGGGGAAGAGCAAGGAATAGTGGGGAAAAGAGTAAAGTGGGGAACAGTGTGGAATTGTGGGGGAAATGCTATGGATCAGGTGGGGAACAGATCGGGAACAATGGGGAACTGTGTTGAACCGTGTGGAACAGTGGGCAACAGTGTTGAACAGGTGTTGAACAGGTGTGGAACAAGTGGGAACACTGGAGGACACTGTGGAACTTTGTGGAACAAGTCTGGAACATGTGGTGAACATATCGAGAATAGTGTGGAACATTGTGGAAGAGGTGGGGAATAGTGAGGAAAATTTGGGGAACAGTGTGGACCAAATGAGGAAGAAAAAGGAACAGTGGGGAACAGGAAAATTGGATAACAGTGTGAAGCCGAGAAGAAATGGTATGGATCATGTGGTTAACAGTTTTCAAACAGTCGGGTACAGACTGGAAGCATGGCAAATCGTGGTTAAAGTTAGAGAACAGCTCTGGAACAATGGGGAACAATGGGGTATATGGGGGAACGGTGGAGAACACTGTGGAATTTGTGTTGCACAGGTGGGGCACTGGTGGGAAACAGGGTAGAACAGTGTGGAACAGGTGTTGAACAGGTGGGGAACAGTGGTGAACAGTGGAGAACTTGTGTTGCACAGGTGGGGCACTGGTGGGGAACAGGGTAAAATAGTGTGGAACAGGTCTTGAACAGGTAAGGTAAAGTGTAGAACAGTGGGGAACTTTGGGAAACATTGGGGAACAGTGGGAACAGTGGGGAACAGTGTAGAATCGTGTGGAAGTGGTGTTGAACAAGTGAGGAACAGTGGAGAAGAGTGGAGAACAGTGTGGAACATTGTGGAACAGGAGGGGAACATCGCGGAACGAGAGGAGAACAATGCGGAAAAGTTGGAAAACAGCTGGGAAAGAGTGGGGACAAAATGGGGAAGAGCAAGGAACAGTGGGGAAAAAGGTAAAGTTGGGAATACTGTGGAATTGTGCGGGAAATGCTATGGATCAGGTGGGGAACAGCTCGGGAACTCTGTTGAACCGTGTGGAACAGTGGGTTAGAGTGTTGAACATGTGTTGAACAGTGCGAAACAAGTGGGAACACTGGAGGACACTGTGGAACTTTGTGGAACAAGTCTGGAACATGTGGTGAACATATCGAGATTAGTGTGGAACATTGTGGAACAGGAGTGGAACAGTGAGGAAAAGTTGGCTAACAGTGTGGACCAAATGAGGAAGGAAAAGGAACAGTGGGGAACAAGAAAATTGGGTAACAGTGTGAAGCCGAGAAGAAATGTGATGGATCATGTGGTTAACAGGTTTCGAACAGTCGGGTACAGACTGGAACCATGGCAAATCATTGTTAAAGTTAGAGAACAGCTCGGGAAAAATGGGGAAAAAATAGGGAATATTGGGGATCGGTGGAGAACAGTGTGGAACTTGTGTTGCACAGGTGGGGCACTGGTGGGGAACAGGGTAGAACAGTGTGGAACAGGTGGTGAATAGGTGGGGAACAGTGGAGAACTGTGGGGAATTTGTGTTGCACAGGTGGGGCACTGGTGGGGAACAGAGTACAACAATGTGGAACAGGTGTTGAACAGGTAAGGAACAGTGTAGAACAGTGGGGAACTTTGGGAAACATTGGGGAACAGTGGGGAACAGTGTAGAATAGTGTGGAAGAGATGTTGAACACGTGGTGAACAGTAGAGAAGAATGGAGAACAGTGGGGAACATTGGGGACCAGTGGAGAACAGTGTAGAACAGTTGTTGAACACGTGTGAAACAGTGGAGATCAGTGTGGAATATTGTGGAATAAGTGTGGAACATTTGGTGAATAATTTGAGAATAGTGTGGAACATTGTGGAACAGGAGTGGAACACTGTGGAAAAGTTTGGAAACAAATTGGAAACAGTGGGGATCAAATGTGGAAGAGTAAGTAACAGTGGGGAATAGGATAAAGTGGGGACGAGTGTGGAACTGTGGGGAAATGGGGTGGATCAAGTGGAGAATAACACGGGAACAATGGGGAACTGTGTGGAACAGTGGGGAACAGTGTTAAACAGGTCCTGAACAGGTGGGGAACAGTGGGGAGCAGTCGGGAACAGTCGGGAACAGTGGGGAACAGTCGGGAACAGTGGAGAACAGTGTGAAACACGTGTTAATCAGGTGGGGAACAGTGGACAACAGTGGGGAACTTTGAGGAACAGTGGTGAACAGTGTGGAACATTTTGGAAGAAATGTGGAACATGTGGTGAATAAGTGGAGAATACTGTGGAACATTGTGGAACGGCACGTGAACAGTGGGGAAAAGTTGGGAAACAGCTGAGAAACAGTGGGGACCAAATGGCGAAGAGCAAGGAACAGTGGGGGAAAAAGGTAAAGAGGGGAACAGTGTGGAAATGTGGGGGAAATGCTATGGATCAGGTGGGGAACAGCTCGGGAACAATGGGGAACTGTGTTGAACCGTGTGGAACAGTGGGCAACAGTGTTGAACAGGTGTTGAACAGGTGTGGATCAAGTGGGAACAATGGAGGACACTGTGGAACTTTGTGGAAAAAGTCTGGAACATGTGGTGAACATATCGAGATTAGTGTGGAACATTGGGGAATAGGAAGGGAACAGTGAGGAAAAGTTGGGGAACAGTGTGGACCAAATGAGGAAGAAAAAGGAACAGTGGGGAACAGGAAAATTCGGTAACAGTGTTAAGCCGAGAAGAAATGGTGTGGATCATGTGGTTAACAGGTTTCGAAGAGTCGGGTACAGACTGGAAGCGTGGTAAACCGTGGTTAAAGTTGGAGAACAGCTCTGGAAGAATGGGGAACAATGGGGAATATGGGGGAACGGTGGAGAACAGTGTGGAATTTGTGTTGCACAGCTGGGGCACTGGTGGGGAACAGGGTAGAACAGTGTGGAACAGGTGGTGAAAAGGTGGGGAACAGTGGAGAACTGTGGGGAATTTGTGTTGCACAGGTGGGGCACTGGTGGGGAACAGAGTAGAACAATGTGGAACAGGTGTTGAACAGGTAAGGAACAGTGTAGAACAGTGGGGAACTTTGGGAAACATTGGGGACCAGTGGAGAACAGTGTAGAACAGTTGTTGAACACGTGTGAAACAGTGGAGATCAGTGTGGAATATTGTGGAATAAGTGTGGAACATTTGGTGAATAATTTGAGAATAGTGTGGAACATTGTGGAACAGGAGTGGAACACTGGGGAAAAGTTTGGAAACAAATTGGAAACAGTGGGGATCAAATGTGGAAGAGTAAGTAACAGTGGGGAATAGGATAAAGTGGGGACGAGTGTGGAACTGTGGGGAAATGGGGTGGATCAAGTGGAGAATAACACGGGAACAATGGGGAACTGTGTGGAACAGTGGGGAACAGTGTTAAACAGGTGCTGAACAGGTGTGGAACAGTGGGGAGCAGTCGGGAACAGTCGGGAACAGTGGGGAACAGTCGGGAACAGTGGAGAACAGTGTGAAACACGTGTTAATCAGGTGGGGAACAGTGGACAACAGTGGGGAACTTTGAGGAACAGTGGTGAACAGTGTGGAACATTTTGGAAGAAATGTGGAACATGTGGTGAATAAGTGGTGAATACTGTGGAACATTGTGGAACGGCACGTGAACAGTGGGGAACAGTGTAGAACAGTATGGAAGTGGTGTTGAACAAGTGGGGAACAGTGGAGAAGAGTGGAGAACAGTGTGGAACATTGTGGAAAACGAGGGGAACATTGCGGAAAGAGAGGAGAACAATGCAGAAAAGTTGGGAAACAGCTGGGAAAGAATGGGGACCAAATGGGGAAGAGCAATGAACAGTGGGGAAAAAGGTAAAGTGGGGAATACTGTGGAATTGTGTGGGAAATGCTATCAATCAGGTGGGGAACAACTCGGGAACTGTGTTGAACTGTGTGGAACAGTGGGCAACAGTGTTGAACAGGTGTTGAACAGGTGCGGAACAAGTGGGAACAGTGGAGGACACTGTGGAACTTTGTGGAACAAGTCTGGAACATGTGGTGAACATATCGAGATTAGTGTGGAACATTGAGAACAGGAGGGGAACAGTGAGGAAAAGTTGGCTAACAGTGTGGACGAAATGAGGAAGAAAAAGGAACAGTGGGGAACAAGAAAATTGGGTAACAGTGTGAAGCCGAGAGGAAATGGTATGGATCATGTGGTTAACAGGTTTCGAACAGTCGGGTCAGACTGGAACCATGGCAAAAAGTGGTGAAAGTTGGAGAACAGCTCGGGAAAAATGGGGAACAATGGGGAATATTGGGGAATGGTGGAGAACAGTGTGGAACTTGTGTTTCACAGGTGGGGCACTGGTGGGGAACAGGGTAGAACAGTGTGGAACAGGTGGTGAAAAGGTGGGGAACAGTGGAGAACTGTGGAAAACTTGTGTTGCACAGGTGGGACACTGGTGGGGAACAGGGTAGGACAGTGTGGAACTAGTGTTGCACAGGTGGGGCACTGGTGGGGAACAGAGTAGAACAATGTTGGACAGGTGTTGAACAGGTATGGAACAGTGTAGAACAGTGGGGAACTTTGGGAAACATTGGGGAACAGTGTGGGAACAGTGTAGAATAGTGTGGAAGAGATGTTGAACATGTAGGGAACAGTGGTGAACAGTGGGGAACATTGGGGAACAGTGGTGAACAGTGTAGAATAGGCGTTGAACATGTGGGGAACAGTGGAGAAGAATGGAGAACAGTGGGGAACATTGGGGACCAGTGGAGAACAGTGTAGAACAGTTGTTGAACACGTGTGAAACAGAGGAGATCAGTGTGGAATATTGTGGAATAAGTGTGGAACATTTGGTGAATAATTTGAGAATAGTGTGGAACATTGTGGAACAGGAGTGGAACCCTGGGGAAAAGTTTGGAAGCAAATTGGAAACTGTGGGGATCAAATGTGGAAGAGTAAGTAACAGTGGGGAACAAGATAAAGTGGGGACGAGTGTGGAACTGTGGGGAAATGGTGTGGATCAAGTGGAAAATAACTCGGGAACAATGGGGCACTGTGTGGAACAGTGGGGAACAGTGGGGAAAGTGGGGAACAGTGTTGAACATGTGTTGAACATGTGGGGAACAATGGGGAACAGTGGGGAACAGTCTGGAACAGTCGGGAACAGTGGGGAACAGTCGGGAACAGTGGAGAACAGTGTGAAACACGTGTTAATCAGGTGGGGAACAGTGGTGAACAGTGTGGAACATTTTGGATGAAGTGTGGAACATGTGGTGAATAAGTGGAGAATACTGTGGAACATTGTGGAACGGGAGGTGAACAGTGGGGAAAAGTTGGGAAACAGCTGGGAAACAGTGGGGACCCAATGGCGAAGAGCAAGGAATAGTTTGGAAAAGGTAAAGTGGGGAACAGTGTGGAAATGTGGGGGTAATGCTATGGATTAGGTGGGGAACAGTTCGGAAACAATGGGGAACTGTGTTGAACCGTGTGGAACAGTGTTGAACAGGTGTTGAACACGTGCAGAACAAGTGGGGAACACTGGAGGACACTGTGGAACTTTGTGGAACAAGTCTGGAACATGTGGTGAACATATCGGGATTAGTTTGGAACATTGTGGAACAGGAAGCGAACAGTGAGGAAAAGTTGGGGAACAGTGTGGACCAAATGAGGAAGAAAAAGGAACAGTGGGGAACAGGAAAATTCGGTAACAGTGTGAAGCCGAGAAGAAATGGTGTGGATCGTGTGGTTAACAGGTTTCGAAGAGTCGGGAACAAACTGGAACCGTTGCAAACTGTGGTTAACTTTGGAGAACAGCTCGGGAACAATGGGGAGCAATGGAGAATAATGGGGAACGGTGGAGAACAGTGGGGAACTTGTGTTGCATGTGGGGCACTGGTGGGGAACAGCGTAGAACAGTGTGGAACAGGTGTTGAACAGTTGGGGAACAGTGGAGAACAGTTGGGAACTTTGAGGAACAGTGGTGAACAGTGTGGAACATTTTGCAAGAAGTGTGGAACATGTGCTAAATAAGTCGAGAACACTGTTAAACATTGTGGAATGGGAGGTGAACAGTGGGGAAAAGTTTGGAAAAAGCTGGGAAACAGTGGGGACCAAATCGCGAAGAGGAAGGAACAGTGGGGATAAAGGTAAAGTGGGGAACAGTGTGGAATTTTGGGGGAAATGCTATGGATCAGGTGGGGAACAGCTCAGGAACTGTGTTGAACCGTGTGGAACAGTGGGTTACAGTGTTGAACACGTGTTGGACAGGTGCGAAACAAGTGGGAACAGTGGAGGACACTGTGGAACTTTGTGGAACAAGTCTGGAACATGTGGTGAACATATCGAGATTAGTGTGGAACATTGTGGAACAGGAGGGGAACTGTGAGGAAAAGTTGGCTAACAGTGTGGACCAAATGAGGAAGGAAAAGGAACAGTGGGGAACAAGAAAATTGGGTTACAGTGTGAAGCCGAGAGGAAATGGTATGGATCATGTGGTTAACAGTTTTCGAACAGTCGGGTACAGACTAGAAGCGTGGCAAACCGTGGTTAAATTTAGAGAACAGCTCTGGAACAATGGGGAACAATGGGAAATATGGGGGACGGTGGAGAACAGTGTGGAATTTGTGTTGTACAGGTGGGGCACTGGTGGGAAACAGGGTAGAACAGTGTGGAACAGGTGTTGAACAGGTGGGGAACAGTGGTGAACAGTGGGGAACTTGTGTTGCACAGGTGGGGCACTGGTGGGGAACAGAGTAGAACAATGTGGAACAGGTGTTGAACAGGTAAGGAACAGTGTAGAACAGTGGGGAACTTTGGGAAACATTGGGGAACAGTGGGGAACAGTGGGGAACAGTGGGGAACAGTGGAGAATAGTGTGGAAGAGATGTTGAACATGTAGGGAACAGTGGTGAATGGTGGGGAACATTGGGGAAGATTGGTGAACAGTTAGAATAGGCGTTGAACACGTGGGGAACAATAGAGTAGAATGGGGAACAGTGGGGAACATTGGGGACCAGTGTAGAACAGTGTAGAACAGTTGTTGAACACGTGTGAAACAGTGGAGATCAGTGTGGAACATTGTGGAATAAGTGTGGAACATTTGGTGAATAATTTGAGAATAGTGTGGAACATTGTGCAACAGGAGTGGAACACTGGTGAAAAGTTTGGAATCAAATTGGAAACAGTGGCAATCAAATGTGGAAGAGTAAGTAACAGTGGGGAACAGGATAAAGTGGGGACGAGTGTGGAACTGTGGGGAAATTGTGTGGATCAAGTGGAGAATAACTCGGGAACAATGGGGAACTGTGTGGAACAGTGGGGAACAGTGAGGAAAGTGTGGAACAGTGTTGAACATGTGTTGAACAGGTGGGGAACTGTGGGGAACAGTGGGGAATGGTCTGGAACAGACGGGAACAGTGGGGAACTATCAGGAACAGTGGAGAACAGTGTGAAACAATGTTAATCAGGTGGGGAACAGTGGAGAACAGTGGGGAACTTTGAGGAACAGTGGTGAACAGTGCGGAACATTTTGGAAGAAGTGTGGAACATGTGGTGAATAAGTGGAGAATACTGTGGAACACTGTGGAACGGGAGGTGAGCAGTGGGGAAAAGTTGGGAAACAGCTGAGAAACAGTGGGGACCAAATGGCGAAGAGCAAGGAATAGTGGGGAAAAAGTAAAGTGGGGAACAGTGTGGAATTGTGGGGAAAATGCTATGGATCAGGTGGAGAACAGTTCGCGAACAATGGGGAACTGTGTGGAACCGTGTGGAACAGTGTGGATCAGTTTTGAACAGGTGTTGAACAGGTGGAGAACAAATGGGGAACACTGGAGGACACTGTGGAACTTTGTGGAACAAGTCTGGAACATGTGGTGAACATATCGGGATTAGTGTGGAACATTGTGGAACAGGAAGGGAACAGTGAGGAAAAGTTGGGGAACAGTGTGGACCAAATGAGGAAGAAAAAGGAACAGTGGGGAACAGGAAAATTCGGTAACAGTGTGAAGCCGAGAAGAAATGGTGTGGATCATGTTGTTAACAGGTTTCGAAGAGTCGGGAACAGACTGGAACCGTTGCAAACTGTGGTTAACGTTGGAGAACAGCTCGGGAACAATGGGGAACAATGGGGAATAATGGGGAACGGTGGAGAACAGTGGGGAACTTGTGTTGCATGTGGGGCACTGGTGGGGAACAGGGTAGAACAGTGTGGAACAGGTGTGGAACAGGTGTGGAACAAGTGGGCACACTGGAGGCCACTGTGGAACTTTGTGGAACAAGTCTGGAACATGTGGTGAACATATCGAGAATAGTGTGGAACATTGTGGAACTGGAGGGGAATAGTGAGGAAAAGTTGGGGAACAGTGTGGACCAAATGAGGAAGAAAAAGGAACAGTGGGGAACAGGAAAATTGGGTAACAGTGTGAAGCCGAGAGGAAATGGTATGGATCATGTGGTTAACACTTTTCGAACAGTCGGGTACAGACTAGAAGCGTGGCAAACCGTGGGTAAAGTTGGAGAACAGCTCTGGAACAATGGGGAACAATGGGAAATATGGGGGACGGTGGAGAACAGTGTGGAATTTGTGTTGCACAGGTGGGGCACTGGTGGGAAACAGGGTAGAACAGTGTGGAACAGGTTTTGAACAGGTGGGTAACAGTGGTGAACACTGGGGAACTTGTGTTGCACAGGTGGGGCACTGGTGGGGACCAGGGTAGAATAGTGTGGAACAGGTGTTGAACAGGTAAGGAAAAGAGTAGAACAGTGGGGAACTTTGGGAAACATTGGGGAACAGTGGGAACAGTGGGGAACAGTGTAGAATAGTGTGGAAGTGGTGTTGAACAAGTGAGGAACAGTGGAGAAGAGTGGAGAACAGTGTGGAACATTGTGGAATAGGAGGGGAACATTGCGGAACGAGAGGAGAACAATGCGGAAAAGTTGGAAAACAGCTGGGAAAGAGTGGGGACAAAATGGGGAAGAGCAAGGAACAGTGGGGAAAAAGGTAAAGTGGGGAATACTGTGGAATTGTGGGGGAAATGCTATGGATCAGGTGGGGAACAGCTCGGGAACTGTGTTGAACCTTGTGGAACAGTGGGTTACAGTGTTGAACAGGTGTTGAACAGGTGCGAAGCAAGTGGGAACAATGGAGGACACTGTGGAACTTTGTGGAACAAGTCTGGAACATGTGGTGAACATATCGAGATTAGTGTGGAACATTTTGGAACAGGAGGGGAACAGTGAGGAAAAGTTGGCTAACAGTGTGGACCAAATGAGGAAGGAAAAGGAACAGTGGGGAACAAGAAAATTGAGTAACAATGTGAAGCCGAGAGGAAGTGGTATGGATCATGTGGTTAACTGTTTTCGAACAGTCGGGTACAGACTAGAAGCGTGGCAAACCGTGGTTAAAGTTGGAGAACAGCTCTGGAACAATGGGGAACAAGGGAAATATGGGGGACGGTGGAGAACAGTGTGGAATTTGCGTTGCACAGTTGGGGCACTGGTGGGAAACAGGGTAGAACCGTGTGGATCAGGTGTTGAACAGGTGGGGAACATTGGTGAACAGTGGGGAACATGTGTTGCACAGGTTGGGCACTAGTGGGGAACAGGGTAGAATAGTGTGGAACAGGTGGTGAAAAGGTGGGGAACAGTGGAGAACTGTGGGGAACTTGCGTTGCACAGGTTAGGCACTGGTGGTGAACAGGGTAGAACAGTGTGGAACTTGTGTTGCACAGGTGGGGCACTGGTGGGGAACAGAGTAGAACAATGTGGAACAGGTATTGAACAGGTAAGGAACAGTGTAGAACAGTGGGGAACTGGGAAACATTGGGGAACAGTGGGGAACAGTGGGGAACAGTGGGGAACAGTGGGGAACAGTGGAGAATAGTGTGGAAGAGATGTTGAACATGTAGGTAACAGTGGTGAACAGTGGGGAACATTGGGGAATATTGGTGAACAGTGTAGAATAGGCGTTGAACACATGGGGAACAGTGGAGAAGAATGGAGAACAGTGGGGAACATTGGGGACCAGTGGAGAACAGTGTAGAACAGTTGTTGAACACGTGCGAAACGGTCGAGATCAGTGTAGAACATTGTGGATTAAATGTGGAATATTTGGTGAATGGAGATGTGGGGGGGGCTGGTAGTCATGGTGGGGAGCTGGCTGATGGAGGACCTCAGTTTTCTTCAGGCTGACATCCAGGCCAAACATTTTGGCAGTTTCCGCAAAGCAGGACGTCAAGCGCTGAAGAGCTGGCTCTGAATGGGCAACTAAAGCGGCATCCAGCTGCGCTGGATGGGTCACGTCTCCAGAATGGAGGACCATCGCCTTCCCAAGATCGTATTATATGGCGAGCTCTCCACTGGCCACCGTGACAGAGGTGCACCAAAGAAAAGGTACAAGGACTGCCTAAAGAAATCTCTTGGTGCCTGCCACATTGACCACCGCCAGTGGGCTGATAACGCCTCAAACCGTGCATCTTGGCGCCTCACAGTTTGGCGGGCAGCAGCCTCCTTTGAAGAAGACCGCAGAGCCCACCTCACTGACAAAAGGCAAAGGAGGAAAAACCCAACACCCAACCCCAACCAACCAATTTTCCCTTGCAACCGCTGCAATCGTGTCTGCCTGTCCCGCATCGGACTGGTCAGCCACAAACGAGCCTGCAGCTGACGTGGACTTTTTACCCCCTCCATAAATCTTCGTCCGCGAAGCCAAGCCAAAGAAAGGATTTGGTGAATAATTTGAGAATAGTGTGGAACATTGTGGAACACTGGGGAAAAGTTTGGAAACAAATTGGAAACAGTGGGGATCAAATGTGGAAGAGTGAGTAACTGTGGGGAAATTGTGTAGATCAAGAGGAGAATAACTCGGGAACAAAGGGGAACTGTGTGGAACAGTGGGGAACAGTGGGGAAAGTGGGGAACATTGTTGAACAGGTGTTGAACAGGTGGAGAACAGTGGGGAACAGTGGGGAACAGTGGGGAACAGTCTGGAACAGTCGGGAACAGTGGGGTACAGTCGGGAACAGTGGAGAACAGTATGATACACGTTTTAATCAGGTGGGGAACAGTGGAGAACAGTGGGGAACTTTGAGAAATAGTGGTGAACAGAGTGGAAAATTTTGGAAGAAGTGTGGAACATGGGGTGAATAAGTGGAGAATACTGTGGAACATTGTGGAACGGGAGGTGAACAGTAGAGAAAAGTTGGGAAAAAGCTGGGAAACAGTGGGAACCAAATGGGGAAGAGCAACGAACAGTGGGGAATAGGAAAAATGAGAAACAGTGTGCAACACTGGGGAAATGGTGTGGAGCAGGTGGTGAAGAGCTGGGGATCAATGGAACAGTGGGGAACAGAAAAAATTGGGTAACAGTGTGAAGCCGAGAAGTAATGGTATGGATCATGTGGTTAACTGGTTTTGAACATTTGGGGAACTGTGTCGAAATGTGGGGAATAGTGGAGAAAGTGGAGAACAGTGTTGTACAGGTGGGGAACAGTGGAGAACAGTGTGGAATATTGTGGAACATGTCTGGAACATGTGGTGTATAAGACAAGAATGCTGTGGAACATTGTGAAACGAGAGGAGATCAATGCGGAAAAGTTGGGAAACAGTTAGGAAACAGTGGGGACCAAATGGGGAAGAGCAAGGAACAGTGGGGAAAAAGGTAAAGTGGGGAATACTGTGGAATTGTGGGGGAAATGCTACGGATCAGGTGGGGAACAGCTCGGGAATAATGGGGAACTGTGTTGAACCGTGTGGAACAGTGGGCAACAGTGTTGAACAGGTGTGGAACAAGTGGGAACACTGGAGGACACTGTTGAACTTTGTGGAACAAGTCTGGAACATGTGGTGAACATATCGAGAATAGTGTGGAACATTGTGGAACAGGAGGGGAATAGTGAGGAAACGTTGGGGAACAGTGTGGACCAAATGAGGAAGAAAAAGGAACAGTGGGGAACAGGAAAATTGGGTAACAGTGTGAAGCCGAGAGGAAATGGTATGGATCATGTGGTTAACAGTTTTCAAACAGTCGGGTACAGACTAGAAGCGTGGCAAACCATGGTTAAAGTTGGAGAACAGCTCTGGAACAATGGGGAACAATGGGAAATATGGGGGACTGTGGAGAATAGTGTGGAATTTGTGTTGCACAGGTGGGGCACTGGTGGGAAACAGGGTAGAACAGTGTGGAACAGGTGTTGAACAGGTGGGGAACAGTGGTGAACAGTGGGGAACTTGTGTTGCACAGGTGGGGCACTGGTGGGGAACAGGGTAGAATAGTGTGGAACAGGTGTTGAACAGGTAAGGAAACGTGTAGAACAGTGGGGAACTTTGGGAAACATAGGGGAACAGTGGGAACAGTGGGGAACAGTGTAGAATAGTGTGGAAGTAGTGTTGAACAAATGAGGAACAGTGGAAAAGAGTGGAGAACAGTGTGGAACATAGTGGAACAGGAGGGGAACATTGCGGAACGAGAGGAGAACAATGCGGAAAAGTTGGAAAACTGCTGGGAAAGAGTGGGGACAAAATGGGGAAGAGCAAGGAACAGTGGGGAAAAAGGTAAAGTGGGGACTACTGTGGAATTGTGGGGGAAATGCTATGGATCAGGTGGGAAACAGCTTGGGAACTGTGTTGAACCGTGTGGAACAGTGGGTTACAGTGTTGAACAGGTGTTGAACAGCTGCGAAACAATTGGGAACACTGGATGACACTGTGGAACTTTGTGGAACAAGTCTGGAACATGTGGTAAACATATCGAGATTAGTGTGGAACATTGTGGAACAGGAGGGGAACAGTGAGTAAATGTTGGGGAACAGTGTGAAGCCGAGAATAAATGTTATGGATCATGTGGTTAACAGGTATCGAACAGTCGGGTACAGACTGGAACCATGGCAAAACGTGGTTAAAGTTGGAGAACAGCTCGTGAAAATTGGGGAATATTGGGGAACGGTGGAGAACAGTGTGGAACTTGTGTTGCACAGTTGGGGCACTGGTGGGGAACAGGGTAGAACAGTGTGGAACAGGTGGTGAAAAGGTGGGGAACAGTGGAGAACTGTGGGGAACTTGCGTTGCACAGGTGGGGCACTGGTGGTGAACAGGGTAGAACAGTGTGGAACTTGTGTTGCACAGGTGGGGCACTGGTGGGGAACAGAGTAGAACAATGTGGAACAGGTATTGAACAGGTAAAGAACAGTGTAGAACAGTGGGGAACTTTGGGAAACATTGGGGAACAGTGGGGAACAGTGGGGAACAGTGGAGAATAGTGTGGAAGAGATGTTGAACGTGTAGGTAACAGTGGTGAACAGTGGGGAACATTGGGGAACATTGGTGAATAGTGTAGAATAGGCGTTGAACACATGGGGAACAGTGGAGAAGAATGGAGAACAGTGGGGAACATTGGGGACCAGTGGAGAACAGTGTAGAACAGTTGTTGAACACGTGCGAAACGGTCGAGATCAGTGTGGAACATTGTGGATTAAATGTGGAATATTTGGTGAATAATTTGAGAATAGTGTGGAACATTGTGGAACACTGGGGAAAAGTTTGGAAACAAATTGGAAACAGTGGGGATCAAATGTGGAAGAGTGAGTAACAGTGGGGAACAGGATAAAGTGAGGACGAGTGTGGAACTGTGGGGAAATGGTGTAGATCAAGAGGAGAATAACTCGGGAACAAAGGGGAACTGTGTGGAACAGTGGGGAACAGTGGGGAAAGTGGGGAACATTGTTGAACAGGTGTTGAACAGGTGGGGAACAGTGGGGAACAGTGGGGAACAGTCTGGAACAGTCGGGAACAGTGGGGTACAGTCGGGAACAGTGGAGAACAGTATGATACACGTTTTAATCAGGTGGGGAACAGTGGAGAACAGTGGGGAACTTTGAGAAATAGTGGTGAACAGAGTGGAAAATTTTGGAAGAAGTGTGGAACATGTGGTGAATAAGTGGAGAATACTGTGGAACATTGTGGAACGGGAGGTGAACAGTAGAGAAAAGTTGGGAAAAAGCTGGGAAACAGTGGGAACCAAATGGGGAAGAGCAACGAACAGTGGGGAATAGGAAAAATGGGAAACAGTGTGCAACACTGGGGAAATGGTGTGGAGCAGGTGGTGAAGAGCTGGGGATCAATGGAACAGTGGGGAACAGAAAAAATTGGGTAACAGTGTGAAGCCGAGAAGTAATGGTATGGATCATGTGGTTAACTGGTTTTGAACATTTGGGGAACTGTGTGGAAAAGTGGGGAATAGTGGAGAAAGTGGAGAACAGTGTTGTACAGGTGGGGAACAGTGGAGAACAGTGTGGAATATTGTGGAACATGTCTGGAACATGTGGTGTATAAGACAAGAATGCTGTGGAACATTGTGAAACGAGAGGAGATCAATGCGGAAAAGTTGGGAAACAGTTAGGAAACAGTGGGAACCAAATGGGGAAGAGCAAGGAACAGTGGGGAAAAAGGTAAAGTGGGGAATACTGTGGAATTGTGGGGGAAATGCTACGGATCAGGTGGGGAACAGCTCGGGAATAATGGGGAACTGTGTTGAACCGTGTGGAACAGTGGGTTACAGTGTTGAACAGGTGTTGAACAGGTGCGGAACAAGTGGGAACACTGGACGACACTGTGGAACTTTGTGGAACAAGTCTGGAACATGTGGTGAACATGTCGAGATTAGTGTGGAACATTGTGGAACAGGAGGGGAACAGAAGGGAAAAGTTGGGGAACAGTGTGGACCAAATGAGGAAGAAAAAGGAACTGTGGGGAACAGGAAAATTGGGTAACAGTGTGTAGCCGAGAAGAAATGGTATGGATCATGTGGTTAACAGGTTTTGAACTGTCGGGTACAGACTGGAACCATGGTAAACCATGGTTAAAGTTGGAGAACAGCTCGGGAACAATGGGGAACAATGGGGAATAGGGGGGAACGGTGGAGAACAGTGTGGAACTTCTGTTGCACAGGTTGGGCACTGGTGGGGAACAGGGTAGAACAATGTGGAACAGGTGTTGAACAGGTGGGGAACAGTGAAGAACAGTGGGGAACTTGTGTTGCACAGGTGGGGCACTGGTAGGGAACAGGGTGGAACAGTGTGGAACTTGTGTTGCACAGGTGGGGCACTGGTGGGGAACAGAGTAGAACAGTGTGGAACAGGTGTTGATGAGGTAAGGGACAGTGTAGAACAGTGGGGAACTTTGGGAAACATTGGGGAACTGTGGGGAACAGTGTAGAATAGTGTGGAAGAGGTGTTGAACATGTAGGGAACAGTGGTGAACACTGGCGAATATTGGGGAACAGTGGTGAACAGTGTAGAATAGGCGTTGAACACGTGGGGAACAGTGGAGAAGAATGGAGAACAGTGGGGAACATTGGGGAGCAGTGGAGAACAGTGTAGTACAGTTGTTGAACATGTGTGAAACAATGGAGATCAGTGTGGAACATTGTGGAACAAGTGTGGAACATTTGGTGAATAATTTGAGAATAGCGTGGAACATTGTGGAACGGGAGTGGAATACTGGGGAAAATTTGGAAACAGATTGGAAACAGTGAGGATCAAATGGGGAAGAGTAAGGAACAGTGGGAAGAGGATAAAGTGAGGACGATTGTGGAACTGTGGGGAAATGGTGTGGATCAAGTGGAGAATAACTCGGGAACAATGGGAAACTGTGTGGATCAGTGGGGAACAGTGGAGAAAGTGGGGAACAGTGTTGAACAGGTGTTGAACAGGTGGGGAACAGTGGGGAACAGTCTGGAACAGTCGGGAACAGTCGGGAACAGTCGGGAACAGTCGGGAACAGTGGAGAACAGTTTGAAACATGTTAATCAGGTGGGGAACAGTGGGGAACAGTGGGGAACTTTGAGGAACAGTGGTGAACAGTGTGGAACATTTTGGAAGAAGTGTGGAACATGTGGCGAATAAGTGGAGAATACTGTGGAACATTGTGGAACGGGAGGTGAACAGTGGGGAAAAGTTGGGGAAAAGCTGGGAAACTCTGTGGACCAAATGGGGAAGAGCAAGGAACAGTGGGAAGTAGGAAAAGTGGGGAACAGTGTGCAATATTGGGGAAATGGTGTGGATCAGGTGGTGAAGGGCTGGGGATCACTGGCGAACTGTGTGGAACAGGTGGGGAACATTTGGGGAACTGTGTGGAACACTGGGGAATAGTGGAGAAAGTAGGGAACAGTGTTGTACATGTGGGGAACAGTAGGGAACTTTGAGAAACTGTGGAGAACAGTGTGGAACATTGTGGAACAAGTCTTGAACATGTGGTGTATAAGTCAAGAATGCTGTAGAACATTGTGGAACGAGAGGAGAACAATGCGGAAAAGTTGGGAAACAGCTGGGAAACAGTGGGGACCAAATGGGGAAGAGCAAGGAACAGTGGGGAAACAGGTAAAGTGGGGAACAGTGTGGAATTGTGGGGGAAATGCTATGGATCAGGTGGGGAACAGTGCGGGAACAATGGTGAACTGTGTTGAACTACGTGGAACAGTGGGGAACAGTGTTGAACAGGTGTTGAACAGGCGCGGAACAAGTGGGGAACACTGGAGGACACTGTGGAACTTTGTGGAACAAGTCTGGAACATGTGGTGAACATATCGAGATTAGTGTGGAATATTGTGGAACAGGAAGGGAACAGTGAGGAAAAGTTGGGGAACAGTGTGGACCAAATGAGGAAGAAAAAGGGACATTGGGGAACAGGAAAATTCGGTAACAGTGTGAAGCCGAGAAGAAATGGTGTGGATCATGTGGTTAACAGGTTTCGAAGAGTCGGGTACAGACTGGAACCGTTGCAAACTATGGTTAACGTTGGAGAACAGCTCGGGAACAATGGGAAACAATAGGGAATATGGGCAACGGTGGAGAACAGTGTGGAACTTGTGTTGCACGTGGGGCACTGGTGGGGAACAGGGTAGAACAGTGTGGAACAGGTGTTGAACAGGTGGGGAACAGTGGAGAACAGTGGGGAACTTTGAGGAACAGTGGTGAACAGTGTGGAAAATTTTGGAAGAAGTGTGGAACATGTGGTGAATAAGTCGAGAATACTGTGGAACATTGTGGAATGGGAGGTGAACAGTGGGGAAAAGTTGCGAAAAAGGTGGGAAACAGTGGGGACCAAATGGGGAAGAGCAAGGAACAGTGGGGAAAAAGCTAAAGTGGGGAAATGGTGTGGATCAGGTGAATAATAATTCGGGAACTATGGGGAACTGTGTGGAATAATGGGGAAAGTGGGGAACAGTGTTGAACAGGTGGGGAACAGGTGGGGAACAGTGGTGAACAGTGTGGAACAGGTGTTGAACAGGTGGGGAACAGTGGAGAACAGTGCAGAACAGTGTGGAACAGGTGTTAAACACGTGGCGAACAGTGGAGAACAGTTGGACCGTTGTGGAACAAGTTTTCAATATATCCCAGGAAGCAAGATTGACATATCTAGGGTTTTTACGTTTGGAGCGATGCATTATTAGGTTTTGACTAGATTATGATGGGATTTGATGGTGTACACACATCGGTGCGACAATAGTAAAAACCAGAGGACATCAATATAAGGTGATTAGAGGAAATGCTAGCGTAAAGGATAGCGATATGGAGATAGTAGAATGGTTATAGTTAAGTATGTCTTTCTAAGAGATAGATTGTGGAGGTTTAGTGTTGGAGACTTCACAAGTAGAGTAACACTTGACAAAGACATCTCATTTAAAATGCAAGAGCTTTGCTGAAGCTAAACGTTGGTACTCCATTTGGCTTTGCAGAAGATATTAGAATGCTGATCTATTGTGGATGTGCAGTAAAGCTCAGGCTCAGAAGTACTGATAAGATTTTTCAAAGAATAGACTTGGAGCCTTGGGAGAGGATTTTGGTTTTTACATTCAGAGAGAGGAACAAAAGCAAGCAGGATTATTCTTTGTGTGTGTGTGTGTGTGTGTGTGTGTGTGTGTGTGTGTGTGTGTGTGTGTGTGTGTGTGTGTGTGTGTGTGTGTGTGTGTGTGTGTGTGTGTGTGTGTGTGTGTGTGTGTGTGTGTGTGTGTGAGACAGAGAAAGAGAAGTCAGTTCTACTGCAGCAGATGAGGTTGCAAAATGTCAAGCTGGCAGGTTTGTTGAAAGACCCCATTTTGAAGACAGGGTGTGAATTCTTGAGTTCAGTCTGTTCAAAACTCTTAACCATGTAACCATATAACCACTTACAGCACAAAAAAGGCCAGTTCAGCCCTACTAGTCCATGCCGTAACAAATCCCCACCCTCCTAGTTCCACTGTCCAGCGTCCGGTCCATACCCCTCCAGTCCTCTCCTGTCCATGTAACTATCTGGTCTTTCCTTAAATGTAACCAATGATCCCGCCTCGATCACGTCTGTCGGAAGCTCATTCCACATCCCCACCACCCTTTACGTAAAGAAATTTCCCCTCATGTTCCCCTTATAATTTTCCCCCTTCAATCTTAAACCATGCCCTCTAGTTTGAATCTCCCCCACTCTTAATTGAAAAAGCCTATCCACGTTTACTCTGTCTGTCCCTTTTAAAATCTTAAACACCTCTATCAAGTCCCCTCTCAATCTTCTACGCTCCAGAGAAAAAAGCCCCAGTCTGCACAACCTTTCCCTGTAACTCAAACCTTGTCGTCCTTACAAGAGGAAATGGCTGGCTAAGGTGTTTCTCCTGACATAAGAGAAACAAGAGAAACTATGTGGTGACCTGGAAGAAGCGGTTATCATTTCAAAAACCCATCAGGAGGCAAAATTCTTCAGCAAGACACTGAAGTGATTGATTGTGTGTGTCCAACGAGCCACAAATATATCTCGAACCAACAGGAACCTTCCTGACTGGTAACCATATGACTTTAAGCACCAGAGCATGGTGAAGGTTCATAAGTGTTCAAGTCTGTGCAGAGTCTGCAAATTGGCTGGTATTGGTGAACTTGGAGAAGTGAAAAGTTAATGATGGGACTGTGAAACAAAAAAAAACTTTCCTGAACACATTACATACACGTGTGCTTGGAATTAGAATGGGGTTAAGTTAATAGTAATAAGTTAAAGTTTGATCTTGTTGTTATGTGTAAAATAAATTAAAATCAACATGTATTTACATAACCAATGTCTTGGTGGCTTTTGGAAACCTCTGGGTTAGTAGAAGAGCAGAAAGGTATTTTGGCCCAGGGACCCAGGTTGGAACCCAACATTGTCAACAAGGATTTTGTGTCCTCTCTGAAGATTTTGTGTCTTCATCACATTGGTCTTCGTCAGTTTCCTGTGGGTACTCAGGTTTTGTCCCTCCTTTCAATTATGTACATTATTTGGGTTATTTAGGTCCACTGAACTTTGGGTTGGAATTGCCTGTCAACGTAATGTATGACTGAATTAAATTAAAATTAATGTTCAGCAAAGATGTCAGAAGTATGTGTTTTACATAGAGTGATGGGTTGGTGAGTGCAATAACAGATTCTGAAATTTTCACACGTACCTAACAAATTAGTGTTACAGTCATGCGGTAGGGGCTTATCAAATGATTGTTGAGTACATTTATATAGGTCAGTTGAAGGTCCTTTACTGCATTGTAATGTTCCATGATTTTACTCTCAAAATGAGGATGATCCCATTCCTACTCCTGTAAATATAGAGTAAGAATAAAAACCATGACCTCCACTTTTAACTACTCCTGATGGGCAGAAATTTTTCAAACAATCTTTATTGTGTTCTTCATCTTGTCGTGTTGATCATGTCCCGAAAGAGCCTGCTCCATTTCTGGAAGAATAGATCCAGTTTATCTATTCTCTCTTAATCACAGCTACATTCCAGGGAATAATCTTTGCACTCTTTGGGATGCTGTGATAGCCCTCCTATACATTGGTGAATATAAGTTCACGCATTACTTCGGCTGAGATAACACAAAGCATTTATTCGGTTGAACACAACTTTCTTAATTCTGCACTAATTTCCCTGAAAGTTCCTGGAAAATTGCATGCATTTCTGATTATCATATTATAGGTAGGATATAATGAAGCTAAATATGGTTCGGGAACTGTACACACCGAAATACAAGAAGAGAGAGAGAGAGACAATGGCTGGTGAAGTTTCCTTGGTGAGGAGTGCTGATCACATAATTGTGGTTGGTGACATTCTGAGGGGCCTATCTAAGGTGAATGCTCAAAGTTTGTTCACAAGGTAGAGGAATCTAACAATTGATGGCATCGAGAATACTACCAATGTGGTTTATTTCAGTCTTATGAATCAATCGTCTATGGTTTTATCCAAAACAATGATATAAATGACACAAAATTATGGACCTCCCACCAATTCCTGGAATACTCCATGTGTCAAAGGCATCTAATAAAATAATGCTGTCAACTGTCATCTTATGGCTACGGTCACTAAACCAATGTTGTGTTAAATTGATCATATGTCCCTGGATCATTTTTCAGACAACCATGCGGTGATAAACCCTGTCAGAATGCTTTCTTAACCCAGTGTGGAAAACATTAATCATGGCATTCTTCGGAACATAGTTTCTAAAGGGAAACAGGGTGGGAGGGGTTGTACTCAAGATGTATAATGGAGTCAAATGTTTGGAGTAAAATCAGTAGATAGATTGTCTCTTCAGGTGGAACAAAAGGAGAGATGTGTCAGAAATTGTCCAATTATTTTTGAGGGCAGGGTAGACATGAATAGTAATGTAGATAAAATTTACAACATCTGAACAGTTGCAGTACGCAGGCCCAAAGCAATTATTGATGTAATGAAGGAATATTTCGAAGTTGGTCTGGAACCAAGACTGTTTCATGTCATCAGAGAAGTTATTATTCTGAGTTGCACATTGAGAAAACCATTTGAAATTACGAATATTTCTAGCTCATTCCTTCTATTCCCCCTCCAATGCTACTTGCAGGATCAGATTTGGAATCATTGCCAAGGCGACGACAGGAGCTTCCCAATTTGGAGTACATTTTGATTAATCTAAATGTTATTATTTGTTGAAAGGCGATTATCTCAGACTTGAGTTGATTATACGTGGCATTTAACTGTGATATTTGCAATGCAACAAGGAGGATGTCAGTGACAATCCCATTGATTAGAAAGTCAGTGTTTGTTTTATCAATGTGTTAAATTACAACTCGTGGCTTCAGTGCAGTGCCAAAGCTAATGAAGTGTCAATGAGTAACACTAATCTTTATGTGGTATCCTGTCAAACGAGATGCCAAGTTATAGAGTCCATTTTTGTACTCCTACTTTCCAATTCTTATTGTTCCGATATCACAGTTAATGGGGTGTTGATTGTTATCATATCCAGGGGTAAGTGCGGTCCTCCCTAATCTTGTGAGCAGGGCATTGGCTGATCGGTTGATCGTTGTCATTGAACTGATATTGAATGGTGTTAATTACTTATATTTCCCAACATTAGTCAAATCTGTTTTTTTTTTCATACAGCTCAAATTCCTGTAGTCACAGATATTGGCGTGTGATGGACTATCGTGTTAATTTTGGATCAATATGTAATGAATGTCTTTACTGCTGGGTGAGTGAATCATGGATCAGACTGAAGACCTTCGCCCTCCAGTGCGGCAGGACCACCGGGCATGGCGTGCCTATCGAGATGACACAGAGCAATGTGTCCGGGGTGCTGGACACCCAGGTATCCTTGAGTTTGAAGCCCAAGGTGGCGGTCTGAAAGGCCTGTGTCTCCACACCATTCCTCTGTGTCTGAGCCTGTTGCTCATAATCCAGGCTGGGCATGAGTGTGTTGATGGCTGGATGGGAGAGCACATCCCCACTACATTGTCCTTCCCAGCCCTGTGTTGGATGTCGGTTGTGAAGTCAGACATGTACAAGAGGTGGTGCTGCTGTCTGGTGGACCATGGATCCTTGGACATCACCAGTGCATGAGTGAGGGGCTTGTGACCCATGAAGGCCTGCCCTTAAGGAAGAAGTAGCAGAAATGGCAGATGGTCAAATATAGCGCCGAGCTCCTGGTCCAAGGCAGTGTATTTGAGCTCAGGCGGGCACAGCTGCTTTCTGAAAAAGGCCAGCGGGTGCCATTGTCCATCAAACCACTGTTCCAGAAACCCCCCCCCCCCCCCACTGCCATAGCTGAGGCATCCACGGAGAGCGATGTGTGTGCCTACGGCCGCGGGTGCAGCAGCAGTGTGGCACTGGCTAGAGCCTCCTTTGTCGTGATGAAATCCGTGTTCGCCTCCTCTGACCACGATAAAGTTTTTTCTTTGGTGGCCATGAGTGCGAACAATGGGTGCATGGTACGTGTGGCTCCGGGGATGAAATTATGGTAAAAGTTCACCATCCCCACGAACTCTTGGAGGCCTTTCAGTGTGGAGGGTTTGGGGTATTGTTGAACAGCCACTACCTTCTCTGGCACCGGCACGACCCCAGCCGCTGAAATGGTGTGCCCTAGGAAGTGAAGGGACTCCTTGCCGAACTGTCATTTGGCCACATTGACCATTAGGCTGAAGTTCGCCAGCAGGGCAAAGAGTGTGCGGAGGTGGGATTTGTGTTCATCGCAGTTGCGACTGGCAATGAGAATATCATCCAGGTAAATGTCCAAGTCTTTTCCAACCGCATTCATGAAGTGCTGGAACGTTTGGGCCACATTCTTTAGATCAAAGGGCATACACAGGAACTTGAAGAGGCCAAAAGGCGCGATAATGGCCGTCTTACCCATGTCGTCTGGATGCACTGGGATCTGATGGTATCCCTGCATGAGGTCCACTTTGGAGAAGACCCGTGCACTGTGGAGGTTGGTGGAGAAATCCTGTATGTGGTACTTGTCAGGGGTGGTTGTGTCATTCAACTGACAGTAGTACCCACACAGTCTCCAGCGCCCAGATGATTTCTGGATCATATGGAGTGGCGATGTCCAAGTGCTGTCTGAGCGCCAGACGATTCCCAGTTCTTGGAGCTTGGAGAATTCCTCCTTTGCCTGCTGGAGCTTCTCAGGCGGCAGCCATCTGGTTCTAGCATGCAGTTGGGGGCCCTGTGTGACAGTGTGGTGGAAGCCTCCATGCTGGGCATGGTGGCATTGAACCATGGCTCTAAGATGGCAGAGAATTCATGGAGGATCTCATCAAACTCATCCCTGGCGGTGGCTACGAAGGTGATTTCAGGCCTGTGGGCTTCTGCTGTGCCCAGTCAGGTGGAGAGGAATGTTCGGGCATTGACCACCCTTTTGACCTTCATGTAAACCAGTAGGCCATGAGCTCTGAGGAATTAAGCCCCTAAAAGCGCAATGCCCACGGAGGCTAGGATTAACCTCCAGTCGAACTTCTCTTTCCCAATCTGGTTCTGTGCCCTGCGGGTGCCATAGATCTTGATGGTGGAGTCATTGGCCACCCACAGGTTGGGATTGGGTGCGAGTCTTTAATGCTGTGGGGGGGGGAAAGATCCTGTTTCCACCAGGAATCGGCGGCCAGTGGATTTGTCCATCAGATGAATGAGGCTGTTTGTGTGGTCAGCCATTGTAGCCATCAACAGCGGCTGGCCTGGTCATTTCCCTGAAACTTACAGCGCTGGCGGCACTTATGGGCTTGTGCTCCCAGGCACTGGTGGAAGAAACACCAGGTCAACTGGTCCTCCTCTGTCTTGGTCTTGGAAGCGGCTTGCGGTCAGCTGGGACCTGGTCGTGTCACCTGGTTGAGGTGCTGCCTTGTTCTCCCTCTTCATGTGCCAGAGTGCATCCGCACAGGCTGCTGCTCTCCTCAGGTTCGAGAAGTCTTCATTTGTGAGGAGCAGCTGGATGTACTCCGGCATCTGTTCCAGGAATATCTGGTAGAAGAGAAAACAAGGCTTGTGGTCATTCTGCCAGGGTCAGCATTTCATCCATCAGTGCTGATGGACTATGATCCCCAAGCCCATCTAGGTAAAGGAACCTGGAAGCCCGTTGCTGGGGAGTTAGCCTAAAAGTTCCAATCAGCATGTCTTTGAGGGCGGTATACTTGCCCGTGCTAGGGGGTGGTGGATAATGTCATCCACCCTTGTTGTCCTATCTTGGTCCAGAGCGCTCACAACATGATAGAACATCATGGCATCTGAGGAGATGTTGCAGAGTTGAAATTGTGCTTCCACCTGCCAAAACCATGTTCTTGGTTGGTGGGTCCAAAAGGGGGGGAAGCTTGATGGAGACAGCATTAACCTCTGCTGAATCCATGGTGTTTTTAGTCCAGAAAAAACATCTGGGCTCATCGGGATCACAACAGTGGCGATGTGAGCAGTGGAACAAACATAGCCCCTGTGTTGAGGGTTATTAATGACCCTGGAAAGGATGCTGGAGTCAGAGAGAAACCTCTGACGATGCCATTTCCCCATGGCTGCCCGCAACATGGTGATATAAGTGGGGCCTGTTCACCATGAAGATGTGCGCCGCCACAACTTAAACAAAAGTTGCTTTTAATTATCTTTAAACATGAAAACAGAATCACACTTTAACTTATCACTATTGACTTAACTAACCTAACTTAACCCCCTTCTAATTCTAAGCGCACATGTATGTAATGCATGTGTAAGTTCAGAAAAGTTCTTTGATTCACAGTCCAATCTCACTTCTCATTTCTCCAAGTTCACTGGTTGTTGGCAATTCTTATACTGTGCACAGAATGTAACATTCCTAAAGTTCACCAGGTGCTTGAAAAGTAAATGGTTACCACTCAGGAAGGTTCTTCTCTGTTTTCAGAGTGAGATTAGTTTTTCGCTGCACACCCACAACTGATTCCTTTTTAATCAGCCACTTGTAATGGAGGATTTAGACCAGCTTATGCGTGAAGAGATGCAGTTGCATCAGAAGACATAATCTAAATTCCACCATGGGGCCCAGGGAGTCAGTTGTCTTTTGTTGGTCTCAGACTGTCAGGAGACCTTGAAGAAAATTAAATTATTTATTCAAAGAGATAAGCTATGAGCAAACAATTTTTTGGGTAATATAAGCCAAAATCCCACTGCTGAAGTGGAGACTCTCTGAGGGGTGGAAACGTCTCTCAGCAAGAAGAAGAACTTCTAGAGTCCAACCAACGTCCCAGTTGGGGGAGGTGGAGAAGCTGCTACTAGCGCCCCGACAACTTATACAAGTGTGTGGTCGTTGCCTCACTTCGGCAGTTGGAACCAGTACAGGCGTTGATAAGTATAATTGGGAAGGGTGTCAATATGTTGGCCGGTACGGCCCTTTATACTAGTCAAGGGGGATTTGCATTTGGAATTCGTACTATAACAAAAAGACTAATGGTAGGTCGGGCTAAGTGGGATCCTGTGATGGTGCCTCCCCCCCCACCCCGAAACCAGTATGCATTCCACAGTATCGCCTCCCTGGAGGGCAAGAAGAGATTACTGCCACCATCGATGCTTTGCAAGAGGAAGGGGTAGTGAGGTCCGTAATGTCACCCTTTAATAGCTCTGTTTGGCCAGTCCAGAAGCTAGATGGCTCCTGGAGAATGACAGTTGATTATCGTTTCTTGAACAAACATGCCCCACCACTTGCTTCGGCAGTTCCGGACATTGTCACCCTTATTGAAAATATTGCTACTGGGAACTCGGTAACATGGTATGCTGTCATTGATCTCGCTAACGCCTTCTTTAGTCTTCTTATAGCTGAGGTCTTAGAGGATCAGTTCGCCTTTACCTAGAAGGGGCGTCAGTATACCTTCACCCGCCTCCCTCAGGGCTATGTACACTCTCCCATTATTTGCCACAGCCTAATTGCCCGTGATTTGGAGGCGGTGCCAGTATTGACTTCTCTCTCGTTTCACCATTATGTAAATATCCAAGGGGCCACGGAAGAGATGGTATAGGAAGGTATGGAGTTTGTCCAAGATACCCTGATGCAAAGAGGGTGGGCCATTAACCCCACCAAGCTATAGGCCCCGTCCCTTGGAATTCAGTGGCATGCTGGAGAACAGGTGGTTCCCAATAAAGTTTGCAATAAGATCACAGTCTTGGCCACTCCTACTAGTAAAAAAGAGACCCAGTGTTTCCTAGGGTTATTGGGATACTGGCGACGCCATATTCCACACTTGGCATTTCTTTTACGTCCTCTATACAAGATTACCCGAAAGAAAGCAGACTTTTTATAGGGTGACAATCAGGAAAGGGCATTCCAGTCCACCAAGCAGGCTATCCTTCCGGCCCTGCCCATTTCACCCCGCATCCCAAATACCCACTACGAACTACAGGTCTCCGTTACTGATCATGTGGCCTCCTGGAGTCTCTGGCAGAAACAAGAGGGCCACCGAGTCCCGCTGGGATTCTGGTCACGAACCATGCCTGAGGTTGCCACTCATTATTCTGCTTTTTAACAACAGTTACTGGCCTGTTACTGGGCCCTGCTGGAGATGGAAAGAATGACAGGTGATGCTGATGTCCAGTTGCGACCTGCACTTCCAATAATGAACTGGGTCCTGATTAATGACGCTAATCTAAAGATCGGGTGAGCTCAGCAGTCTTCTGTTGTCAAGTGGAAGTGGTATATTCAAAGTCGTGTGACCAGAGGCCCTGAAGGGGTGGGCCACATACACGAACAGGTGGCTGATCTTCCGTCTCATCATGAGGATATTGAACCCACCTTGCCCCCTCCCCTACCCCCTTCACCAGTTCAGTGGGGTAAACCATATGATTTGCTCACTCCAGCAGAACAAGATGATGCCTGGTTTACTGATGGTAGCAGCCGGTTGGTGCAAGGAAAGCAGAAGTGGAAGGTGGTGGCTTACCATCACAGGTCAGGAACTCACTTATTGGAGGAGGGGGATGGTGGCTCCAGTCTGTATGCTGAGTTGAAGGCGGTCACTTTACCACTAGACCCCCATGATCACCCTCTTTGCTTGTTTACTGATTCCTGGGCTGTGGCTAATGGACTAGTGGTATCGATGCCTGATTGGCAAAAGAATGAGTGGCTGGTACATGACCACCCAGTATGGGGCAAACAGTTGTGGCAGCTGTTGTAGGATGCTTTCCATCATCGTGAGATAACTGTACATCACGTTGACTCCCATACCAATGCGATGACGAACATGGCACAACATAATGCAGTAGCAGATCAGCTTGCCACTATCAGCCACGCCAATACCATCCCCCTGGCTTGATGGGCACATGAACTGAGTGGCCATTTGGGGGAGAAGGGATCAACAATCAGGATGATGTCTGCATGGTCGTGAGTACATACCCAGCATGCCAGCTTGTGAAGTCCCGCATCGTTCCTCCTGGTCTGCATGACCAAATAAGATGGGGAGCTCGCTTAGCTGCGGTCTGGCAAATTGATTACATTGGCCCCATCCCAGACTGTATGGGTAAACATTACATCCTAGAAATGGTTGGGTTGACAACTTTTCAGGCCTGGTTTTTGCTTTTCCCAGCAAGACGGCTGACCATTTAATTTCTCGTTATGATGTACCAGAGGAGATTCAGTCTGATAATGGCTTGCACTTCTCCGGGAAGGCAAACTGTGATTGGGCAACTGACAACAGTATCTTACGAGTCCACCATATTCCTTTTTACCCACAGGCTGCCGGGTTAGTTCAATGAAGGAACAAATTTGTTTGTTAACACCACTGGGGACCCTGAAGGGGTGGTGTCATGTGCTGCAGCAGGTAGTCGATAATTTGAATCATCGCCCTTTAAAGGGAGGTACACCTTTCCACCGACTTCTTCACGTTTCTGAACTACAGCCTATTCCAGAGGAATTTCCCCCCATTCCTGACCCAGAGAATGCTGAAAAAAAGGTATGGGTGGCACCACCAGGTAGCGGCCCGCCTGTAAAAGGGGAAATAGTGACACCTCCCCAGGGTAACACTCGGTGGGTAGCTATTGATGGACAGGATGATTTAGTTTGTTTAAATACTGAACGCTTACGGCATCATGAGTGACATATGTCAAGCTTCTTTGTTCCAGGTCCTCCATCCTGCTGATCTGGCTTAACAGCTGCTTTGATGCCAGCAATTGGATTTGTAACGTCAAGGACGTTCCGAGGGAGTTGCCCATGGGGGACATGGCCCAATGTATCTGATATTGTTCAGCATGTTTCAAAATCTGATTGTGTGCTTCAGTGTCTGGGTATTGTGGCCCACAAGGATAGCTTAAGCCTTGATTGGAATCCTTTTTCATGATTAACTGGTGCATTTGGGGGTTTGGGCCACACTATTCTCCGTCGGTTGCTCGCATTATTGCTTATTTATGTGTTTATTATAGTTTTAGTTTCTCTTTTTCACTCCTTCTGTACTCAAATGCTTGTAAGGTCTCATAAGTGACAGGCTGCGACCAAGGGGTGGAATGTAATGGAGGATTTAGACCAGCTTATGCAAGAAGGGATGCAGTTGCATCAGAAGACATAATCTAATTTACACCATGAGGCCCAGAATGCATATGAATTAGAGTAGACACATCTAAATTCTACCATGAGGCCCAGAGATGCAGTTTTCTTTTGTTGGTCACAGACTGTCAGGAGATCTTGAAGATAATTAAATCATTTATTCAAAGAGATAAGCTATGAGTAAACAATGTTTTGGGTAATATAAGGCATATAATATAATCCACTGCTGAAGTGGAGACTCTCTGAGGGGTGGAAATGTCTCTCAGCAAGAAGAAGAACTTCTAGAGTCCAACCAATGTCCTGGTCAGGGGATGTGGAGAAGCTGCTACCAACGCCCTGACAACCTACTACCAGTGTGTGGTTGTTGCCTTGCTTTGTTAGTTGGGACCAGTCCAGGCATTGATAAGTATAATTGAGAAGGGCTTGCATATTGTAGTTTGAAATCAGCTTTTGAATTTGTAATAAACATTTGTATAAACTGAACTACTCTCGGTGTGGGTGTCTATTTTGTTTCAGTAGCTCAAACACTGTGACCAATCTAAAATGAACAAAGTGAGAGGTACAAGTTTACCCAGGATACCACTTCAGTGTCTTGCCAAAGACACTTGCTCCCTCAGGATTCTCCAGATGATAACCTCTTTATTTCAGGTCACCACAGAGTTCTTTTTTTGTTTCTCATTTCAAGTGAAACATTAGATAGCCAGTCCTCTCCTCTTGCATGAGCCACAAGGGCTGAACTAAGAACTCATGATACAGCTTCCAAATGGGGCTTTCCACAAGCTTGCCAGCTGCTGCTGCTGACTGTAAAACTGCAGAACTAATCTCTCTCTCACACAGAGAGAAAACCTGTTTGACTCTCTCTGCTTGCAAAACCACATGACCCTCTTAGAACAGCAAGCTTCCTTCTAGACAGAAGGTGGCTCCGACAAGCTCTTTCATCTGTTGCCTTTTTGTAAACAACAATCCATTAGTGAAGTCTCTTGAGCACTCTCCAATGCTCTTGCAAAGACTGTTTGCCCCGACATGTCAAGCATGGGGCATATCTCAAGTATTTTAAATAAGATCTGTTTTAAAGTGTTTGTATGTGTCCTACACTAAAAACCCTTCCCCAATTTATCTCCCAAAAACATATGTATATTCTGTCAAAACGGTCAGTGTAGAGGTGGGAGCTTGCCATGGTTAGAGTTGAGGAAAGCACAGTTAGTATTGAAGGGGACAAGGTCAGTGTAAAGAGGGACACAGTCAGTGTAGAGGGGGTCATGGTTAGAGTAGAAGTGGGAACGTTTAGTGTAGAGGGCAGCACAGTTAGTGTAAAGGGGACAAGATTAGTGTATAGAGTGGCACAATTAGAGTAGATTGGACATGGTTAGTGTAGAGGGAGCATGATCAGTGTAGAGGGGCACGGTTAGTGTAAATGTGGCATGGTTATTGTAGAGGGGGCATGGTTACTTTAGAGGGGTACAGTTAGTGTTAGTGTGGGGGCATGCATAGTGTAAAGGGGGCAATGTTAGTATAGAAGGTGGCATGGCTAGTGTAGAGGGGGCATGGTTAGTGTAGGAGGAGCGTGGCTAGTGTAGAGGGGGCATGGTTAGAATAGAAGGAGTCACGGTTAGTATCGAGAAGGCACGATTAGTGTAGAGGGGGCATGGATAACATGGAGGTGGTCACAGTTAGTATAGAGGAGGACCCAGTTAGTGTAGCAGAGGACACAGTTAGTATACTGGGGGCATGGTTAGTGTAGAAGAGGACATGGTTAGTGTAGATGGGACACAGATAGTGTAGAGGGGGACATGGTTCATGTAGAGAGGGAAACAGTTTGTGTTAAATGGGGACACATTTATTATAGAGGGGGCACGGTTAGTGTAGGGGTGGCACAGTTGGTGTAGTGGGGACACGATTAGTGTGGAGGGGGCACGGTTAGTGTAGAGGGGAACACAGTTAGTGCAGAGGGGGCACGGTTAGTATAGCAGGAACAAGATTAGTGTAGATGGTGGCACAATTAGAGTAGAGTGGGCTCGATTAGTGGAGCGACGGGAATAGTTTTACGAGTCCGGAGGACCCCAAACCCTGCAGCAATAGGTATTCACCAAGACAAATGGTTACTTAAATAAAAATTGCTTTTAATTATCTTTAAACATGAAAACAGAATCACACTTTAACTTATCACTATTGACTATTGTTCATGTAGAGGGGACACAGTTCGTGTAGAGGACACATTAGTGTAGATGGGGTAACAGTTAGTGTCAAGGGGAAATGGTTTGTGTAGCGGGGCCACAGTAAGTGTAGAGGGGGCACGGTTAGTGCAGAGGGTTCACGGTTAATGTAAAGGGGGGCATGATTAGTGTAGATGGGGGCATGATTAGTGTAGAGGGGACAAGGTTATTGTGTAGGTGGCACAATTAGAGGGGGCACAGTTGGAGTAGAGGGGGCACAGTTAGTATGGAGGTTGGCACGGTTAGTGTGGAGGTGAGCACAGTTAGTGTAGAGGGGACACAGTTAGTGAAGAGGGGACACGGTTAGTGTGGAGGTGAGCACATATGGTGTAGAGATGGGAATAGTCAGTGTAGAGGTGGTCACAGTTAGTGTAGAGGGGACACGGTTAGTGTAGAGGGGACACGGATAATGTAGAGGGGGTATGGTTCATATAGAGGTAGGGGCAGTCAGCATTGTGGTGGAGTTGAAGGAGGCACAGTCATAGACTTGGGGGGATGGCACAGTCAGCATAGTGATTGGCATAATGCTGTCACTGCACCAGCAACCTGAGTCTAAATCCCGAATCCCGTGCTGTCTGTAAGGAGTTTGCACACTCTCCCCGTATCCTTGTTTTAACAGGGGGCTCCAGTTTTCTCCCACCCTTCCAAAGGTTCTTCCTCAATTCACATGAGGTTTTGATGAAACTAAATGTTCTTTCTCCTCGCTTCGCTTTTGATGAACACATCAGTACCAGGACCTGAACCGAATTGACATGGATCATGTGACCCGTGTCCACCCGCATCGGAAATTTCACTGGCGCCGGAGCGCGTATCGAAACTGCAACTCAAGGCTTGTGCCACCCTCCCCCTCACACCTGCGCCCCATACTGTAGATTCAGGGCGGGCCCGTAACGTCACTCCTCCGCTGCCTGCCAATCAGCGAGCAGACCACGATGAAGGTTCTCTCGCGATTTTGACGTCACACACGCGGTGAGGCGTTTCAAAGGCCGAGCACGCACCAGCCCCTCCAAGTGAGGAGAGAGACCATCATTGTTTCCATTGGCGGCAGTGACTGTCCATCAAACTGTTCTACTCATTAGCAATGTCGGATCCGGCAGAGTTCACGTCACTTCCATCAGACACCGGACAATGCACGAGTTCTGGGTGCTCTTCTTCCGTTCTTCCCCGCCCCTCCCCCGTGACCGGTTCCCCCGTCGGCGGCCACACTCGGTGAGTTCACGCGCTTAAGTCAAGCCCCAGGAGACCGTCGGATCGGCGCCGGCGCCTTGGGGAGTAAGCCCCACTCCAGCTCAGGGGAGAGATGGGGAGGGGATGACGAGTCGATGGGGTGATGGGGGGGTGGGGGGTTGACGGGGAGGAGGGGTTGACGGGAAGGAGGGGGTGACGAGTAGATGAGGTGATTGGGTTCATCGAGGGAGTTGACAAGGGGCAGAGATGGAGGCGGCCTGAGGAGTAGATAGGGTGATGGGAGGTTGACGGGGAGTGGGTGAGGATTAGATGGGGTGATGGGGATTCACAGGGGGATTTGATGGGGAGGGGGTGACAAGTAGATGGGGTGATGGGGGTTCACGGAGGGGTTGACAGGGAGGCAGAGAGATGGGGAGTGGAGGTTTGATGGAGAGGGGTGATATGGAGAAGGGAGAGATGGGTTTGAGGGGGAGCGGGTGACAGGGAGGGAATGGTGGGGAAGGGATATTGAGTAGATGGAGTGATGGGGGTTTGATGGGGAGTGGTGTGAGGTGGAGAGGATGTTGGGGGGTTTGTCAGTTGGGAGGTTTGTCAGTTGGGGGATGATGGGGACTGGGAGTTGGGGAGGGGTTGACGAGTAGATGGGGTGGGGGAGAAACTAAGTTAGTGACGAGCAGGTGGGGTGATGGGGAGTGGAAGTTGGCGAGGGGAGAGACGTGATTTGACGGGGAACGGGTGACGGGAAATGAGAATGGGAGGAGGTGACAAGTAGATGGTGTGATGGGGGTTCACAGTGTGTGGATGATGGGGAGGAGGTAGAAGGGGAGATGGGGAGGAGGTAGAAGGGGAGATGGGGAGGAGGTAGAAGGGGAGATGGGGGGAGGTGGAAGGGGAGATGGGGGGGAGGTGGAAGGGGAGATGGGGAGAGGGGGATGAGGCGGAAGGGGAGAGGGGGATGAGGCGGAAGGGGAGAGGGGGATGAGGCGGAAGGGGAGAGGGGGAGGAGGCGGAAGGGGAGAGGGGGAGGAGGCGGAAGGGGAGAGGGGGAGGAGGCGGAAGGGGAGAGGGGGATGAGGCGGAAGGGGAGAGGGGGATGAGGCGGAAGGGGAGAGGGGGAGGAGGCGGAAGGGGAGAGGGGGAGGAGGCGGAAGGGGAGAGGGGGAGGAGGCGGTAGGGGAGAGGGGGAGGAGGCGGTAGGGGAGAGGGGGAGGAGGCGGTAGGGGAGGGGGGGAGGAGGCGGAAGGGGAGGGGGGAGGAGGCGGAAGGGGAGGGGGGAGGAGGCGGAAGGGGAGGGGGAGGAGGCGGAAGGGGAGGGGGAGGAGGCGGAAGGGGAGGGGGAGGAGGCGGCCGGGGAGGCGGCGGCCGGGGAGGCGGCGGCCGGGGAGGCGGCGGCCGGGGAGGCGGCGGCCGGGGAGGCGGCGGCCGGGGAGGCGGCGGCCGGGGAGGCGGCGGCCGGGGAGGCGGCGGCCGGGGAGGCGGCGGCCGGGGAGGCGGCGGCCGGGGAGGCGGCGGCCGGGGAGGCGGCGGCCGGGGAGGCGGCGGCCGGGGAGGCGGCGGCCGGGGAGGCGGCGGCCGGGGAGGCGGCGGCGAGGTGATGGGGGTTTCACGGGGGGGTTTGATGAGTAGTGGGGGAATTGGCGAGTGAAGAGAAGGGAGAGTTTGATGGGGAGGGGATGATCGGGACAGGGGAGATATAGGGATGATGGGGGGTTCATGGGGTGGGGTTTCTAGGGTGATGGAGACTGGGAGGGAGGGGTGAGTGTAGGTGAGGGGGAGGTTGGGGATGATGATGTAGAGGTGGGAGGTGCTTGTTTGATACGGTGGAGAGGGTGGAGACAGAGTGGGAAGTGGGTGATGGGGAGGGTGTAAATGGAGTGGGAGGTGGGAGATGTGGAGGCTGGAGACAGTGGGTGGGAAAAGGGGAGTCTGGAAATGGAGGACAGTGAGCCAATGAGGGAGAGATAGGATATGCAATGGGAGGGAGTTTGGAGTCGGGGAGGGTGGAGGAAGAGATTGAAGATGGGGAGGGTGAGACTGATGTGGAAGTGGGAGAGTAAATGGCTGGTGGAGACAGTGGCACGAAGCAAAGGAACTTCAGAGAGAGAGAGAGAGAGACTTTGGAACAAGCTGCCAGCTAAAGTGATGAATGTGGGCTTGATTTGTAATTCTGATAAATATTGGATAGGTACGTTTCTGAGAAAAATCGTGGGTTTTAACTGTGACATGTGTTACAAGATCAAACCAGCAACCACAAAGAAGGCATATCACACAGGGGTAAAAATGAACAATTATTTTATTAACAAAAAATTCACCTTCAAACTTTATTTCAAAATCCCTCTTTTTATAACAATGCCCACTAGTTACTATGCAAATTTTTATAACAGTGTAAAACTAATAAATTCCCCAGCCTAAATATAACCTATGTAATTAAAGTCTAAGTTATATTTCTAACCACCCCACAGAAAAACTTAGACACAAAACACAAGACTCCCGAAACTTCGATCTCAACTGAAACAAAGAGCATAAACAAAATTCAGTTTGTTTGGTAAACTGAAGCCAAAAGATCTTTGAGAAAGAGAGAGAGAGCACAAAATTCAAAGTTGTCTTGTGTTGCTTGTAGAGAGAGGAACCACTGGCTTGGTCCGGATCCTTCTGGCTACCTTCGGAATGCTCATCCTTTTTGAAATGCTCCACATTCTAAACTGTCCTCCAGACTGTGACTCGTGCTCTGGGCCTCCTTCCACTCCACAGCACCACCCAGTGGTGGTTTGTTGTCCAAGTCCAGAAATTTTTAGATCATTTTTCTGCACATGCTCAGTCCGTCTCCTACTCTCTCTCAGCAGTCCACCTTCACCTTGGCTCTCTAAGGCAAACTGTCACTTTTTAACATAAAACCACAACACATAGGTCAATACACAACACAGAAATCTGTAACAGACACCTTAAAAAATAGTTTGGTGTGAATTGGTTTACATGGGTTGGCACATTTTGTGGGCTAAAGGTGTGCAGTGTGCTGTAATCCTGTGTCCACATTGATAGCTTTTACTGTGCTTCTATGCTTTCTATGGGTGATCAATCCTTGTGACCCAAATCCTCCAACAGAATACATAAATGTGTGTTCAGTTCAGAGTGAACCTGCAGCTCCGGTTCCAAATAAAACCGCTTAAATGTTACACTGAACTTCACATTTGCCATATGATTTTGTTAACCTGGTCTTGGATAGATTATATTTCACATTCACATAGGGCTGCCCAATGCGGCGAGCAGAAGTGGTTCGAGGGAAATTTTGTTGGGTTGGGAAGGAAACTGAAAGGCTTTCTTCCAAGAGTTTGAAATGAGTATTGTGTAGATCAGTGTATCAGCATTGAGTGGCTCACATCGACTCTGGGCAGAAGGGCATTTTACAATTCTGTGAAACAGAATGAACTTAGATCTTCACCGGACTTTGCTCTGTAAAGTTAAGTCTGTTCTTTATTTCATGGGATCACTGAGCAGTCGGGCAGCATTTCTCATTTTTAAATCAAAACCAGCATCTGCTGTTTCTACCCTGCTCCAAAACGATAATGTTCAGATGTCATCTAATGTGGTGAATGTAGGCTCGATCAAGTGACTTAAGAATAAATTGGATAGGTACATAGATCGGAGAGGCCTGGAGGGTTATAGAATGGGAGCAGATCAGTGGGACTAAGGAGATGATGGTTGGCACAGACTAGAGGGCTAAATCTTCGTCCGCGAAGCCAAGCCAAAGAAGAAGAAGTGGATTTTGTGATGCATGTGCTCCTCTGGCAGTGATTCTTCAGTTGTGATATGGTTGCACTGAGGAAAGTTCAGTTCTGAAGGTGAGAGAATGTATGAATAATGAGGCACTACTGGGGTAAATGTTCATTATTCACATCATGGAGCTGATAAAAGCAATGGTATTGAGCTTTAGGGTGAGAAGATGGAGAGTTGAGATGTTGTGTTTTTATACACTGAGCCTGGTTTGTAATTATTAAATAGAAGCTGTACCCTTTACCGAATATTTAGAAAGACGGGTAAATGTGCAAAGCATTGAAGGATACAGGAAAACGAGATCAATTAAAATAGAACAAAAGGATCAGAATGAACGTGGTGGGTAAAAGGACCTGTTTCTGTACTGTTGGGTTCTGTGACTGTATCACCACGCCAAAACCAGCTGCTCATGTACGGTGTGTGATGCCACATTGGATCGAGCCATTGCAAACTTTGGGGGCAGAGACTACACTGTATAACGTACAGATTGTCTCTGAGGGGAATTTGAATCTCTTGTCTGGGCTGTCAAGTTTAACGGAACCAGCTTTGAGAATAAGGGATCAGTCATTCAGTCCCGAGATGGCAAATGTTTCTTCAACTAGAGGGAAATCATCCTTTAAAATCATAGGGCAAAGTGGCTCAGTTGCTGAGAACATTCCAGAGAGCAGGAACTTATATTTGAATAGTGAGGAAATAGTAAGGGTAAGGTGTGAGCAGCATAACATGTTCTGAAGTAACGTGTTGTATTATTGTTTTGTATTCCAAGCTATGTCTGTTTATATTCAGGAGAAAAAAAAACTGATCTGCACTGTCATTTCTTTCAACCAAAGTGAAATACTGCCGGTGCTAAAATCCTGAAATCAAATCAAGTTTGTTGTTGTCTGATTGTACAAGTACAACCCAACAGAATAATGTTTGTTCACTGTTCCTCGGTGCAAAACAGGCAGACGCACATCTAGACATTACACGCGTACAAGCAAACAATACATAAACAGGACGTAATTATCTATAAATAAATATTGTTTTCTGCATATGAAAGTCTCGGATGGTTCTTGTGAACTGTTCCTTTGGTTGCTCAGCCTTCACACTGCCTGTGGATAGGTACTGTTCCTCAGCCTGGTGATACTGGCTCTGATACTCCTGTATTTCCTTCCTGATGGGAGCAGCTGAAAGATGCTGTGTGCAGGGTGATTAAAGTTCCAATTAGACACTGGAATGCCCAAAAAAGAATAAAATCTCTGGATTGGTGAAGATGATGCAATTTAATCAATTCACATACCAGCTGTGCTATTGCATGCAAAGAAATTAAAAAAAAACTCTCCTGTCTTTTTATTTGCAGAGTTTTTAATTGTTGCTTGATTTTGTCTGCTCGTTTTCAGAATAAGACCTTGAAATAGATCTTGTGGAGGAAGAGCCCCCATTCCTTCAAGGGCGGATCAGCAGAGTATCGACATGAGTCCTTTTAAAATAATAAAGGTATGCATAGGATTTAAATCCAGGAGCTTGCTCTTTTTATCTGCTCTGAATAGATTTTTTAAAAATATTTTCTCTCTAAAAATATTTAATTTGCTTTCAATTATTTATTTGTGTGCAATGTAAAAGGCTGGATTTTCTAATGAAATTCTTTTTTTTATTTCTTGCTGAATTCTTCCTCAGTCTGGCTGAGAAAAACATGACTTTTGATACTTTTAAAGGAGGACGACAAAAGAAGGAGCTGAGTTTATGGTAAGGTCCAGACAGCATGATTCTAGTCTGTTCCTTACTGCCTGAAGGCAGTATGATCATCAAAATAATCTGACAGAAAATGTTTTTTTGGGGTGAGATTGACCTGAGTCATCCCATCATGAGCCTTTTTTTGGATGCAGACATTTTTTTGTTTTTTTTTAAAATTGTATTTTATTTTTGAAGTTTTCATGCATCCATAATTTTAATACAAATTAATATTCACTACAAAACAAATATAACCTACTCCGCTTAAAAAACTAAAACCCAACCCCCCAGAAAGACAATCAATCATTACATATACATGTTAACACCATATAGTAACATATTTAAGAAAAGAAAAAAGAGAATAATAAGATTACTGGATTATACTAAGGCAGGCCAAAAAACACAGAGGTCTTAACTATCAAATGTTATCTGTGCTATCTGGTGAGGTCATAGGGAATAGCGATTAGAAAAGAATAAAACTAACCCACAATACTTGTGTATATATGGGCTTCATATTTGTAAGTATGTATTTATTTCTCAAATTATATGTAATTGTTTTCAGTGGAATGAACTTTTGTATTTCCGCATGCAATCTGTCTATGCCCAGATAAGAATCCAATTTCCAAGTGCTACATTTTCTTGCCACTGCTAATGCTATTTTCACAAACTTTTATTGAGTTGGTGATGGGACCAGTTTAGGATTCATTCCCTCAACATTCCCTTAAAGTGAGGATTTTGTGGATATGAAATATCCAACAGTTCCAACAGTTCTCCTATTTTTAACTAAAACAGTCTTAATTTTGGACACATTCATGTGTCATCTTCTTTACCACATCTAAAACACTTGTTTGATAAGTCTGATTTTATTTTATGCAACTTATACGGTGTGATATATGACATTAAAAACATTATAGTGTACTAATCTGATTTGCACATTAATTGTGTTCAACATGCAGTCTCTACACAAATCCATCTATAATTGCTCATCAATTGTAATATTCAGATCCTGTTCCCATTTCTGTTTAGATTTCTAGAGTCCCAGTTTACATGTTGCTCTCTAATAAAAGGTCCATTGCAGAAGTAAGTTTCTGTACTGGCCTTTGTTGAACAAGGGTTTCCACTTCACTACATGGCGGCAATACACTTTCTGGTCCCAATTTCTCTCTTAAGAATTGCTTTATTTGAAAATAACAAAAAAAGCATGTTTCTAGTTATTCCATATTTGTCCCTCAATTGAAAAAAGAACATTAACAGAACTTGTTCACAATAATCTTTATCAGACCGCAGTTTCAAACATTTATTGTCTTGGTAAAAATATATCTGAAACAGAGGGGTATACAGTGATACACTCTTTGTCTCAATTTCCCCATCTATCTTAACCCAAATGTTTCAGTAAAGGTGTATCTTTAGTTCCTGATATCAACCTTGAATTCCATTATAAAGAAATTCCTTAGCTGACTTTTCTCCAATTCTATATTGGACTGGTTTAATCTTCAAAAAAGGATGCAATAAAATGCATTTGAGCTGCTCTATAATAAATATAGCAATGTGGGAGTTGCAGTTTTCCCCCCTCCATTCAGATTTCCATGTTAATTTCTGCAAAGTTACTCAAGACATTTTACCCTTCCATAAAAATTTCCGAATCCACTTATTTAGATCTTTAAAAAATATTGTTGAGGTACTAAAATAGGTACTGTTTGAAAGAGAGATTGAATTCTTTGAAAAATACTCATCTTTATAAAATTAACTATTCCTATTAAAGTAATAGGTAATGTCATCCATTTCTTTAAATCATCTTCAACTTTATGAAGTAAAGGTAGATAATTCAAATTATATAAATTTTTTATTATCTGTTCTAATCCCTAAATATTTAACCCCATTTTTTGGCCATCTAAATTGGATATTTTGCTGACATTGTGCAATGAACAATGCATTTGCACAAATGATGCAACTTCACTTTTATTCCAGTTTATCTTGTATCCTGAGACTTGTCTGTACTCTTCTAGTCGGAGATGCAGTTGTCTCAAGGAAGACTCCGGTTCGGTCAAATATTTCAATACATCGTCTGCAAATAGACTAATTTTATGTTCCTCATGACTGACCCTGAATACCTTAATAAATGTATCCCGTCTAATCATCTTTGCAAGTGGTTCAATAGCCAGTGCAAATAATGTTGGTGGAAAGGCACATCCTTGTCTACTAGATTTCAACAAATTAAAAGATGTTGAGATTTATCCATTAGTTACCACTTTTGCCTTTGGATTAATATATAATGTTTTAATCCAATTATTAAAAGATTGTCCCAAACCAAATTTGTCCAATACCTTCAAAAGAAAATCCCATTCTAATCTATCAAAGGCCTTTTCTGATTTAAGGCTACAGCAACACTTAAATCTCCTTTTGATTGTGCTAAATGAGTGATACTTAATAATCTCACTATTATCAGCAGCTAGTCACTTTTTAACAAAACCTGTCTGATCAACATTAATTAACTTCGATAGCAATCTGTTTATCCTATTAGCCAAAACCTTTACAACAATTTTATAATCTGCATTTAGAAAAAAATATTGGTCCATACGAAGCAGGTTTTAAGGCAGTGGTTCTCAACCTTTTTCTTTCCACTCATATACCACTTTAAGTATTCCCAATGCCATAGGTGCTCTGTGATTAGTAAGGGATTGCTTATGGTAGTATTTCTTTCCACTACATACTGTTTTCATCGTAGCCGATTGACTCATTATGTGCACGGTTTCATAACTCTAAAGGAAATGGGCCAATGACAATTTTTCTCAAGCAAATTATTTCAGTAACATTTGAGTCTGGAGCAATGATTCTTAACCTTCCCTTCCCACTCACATCCCACCTTAAGCAATCTCTTACTAATCACAGAGCACAGATGGCATAAGGATTTCTTAAAGTGGTATGTGAGTGGAAAGAAAAAGGTTGAGAAGCACTGCTTTAGGGGAGCTCTGTCTTTTTTTGGTATTACCGTAACTATCGCAGTGGAAAATGATTCAGAGAGTGTATGGGTTGCTGAAGCAATAATAAATAAAGGAAGCAATTAATCCTTAAATTCCATATAGAATTCAGCCAGAAAACTGGCCTGTAATGGACTGATTGCTTCTTTAATTTATAACTGATCAATGGGAGACTTTAGCTCTGACTGTTCCTCCAAAGATAACACAGGCAAATGTATTGAAGAAAAATACTTATTAATGTTGTCATTATCTTTTCGAGATTCTGAACTATATAGTTTTGAATAAAAACCCAGAAAGGAATCATTTATCTATTGCGGTTTATAGCTAATAGGATTAGAATCTTTCCAGATAGCATTTATAGTTTTGGAGATTTGTTCTGTTTTCAATTGCCACGCTAGCACTGTGATCTTTCTCCTAATTCATAATATCTTTGATTAGTTCTCATTATTGCTTTTTATATTCTATAAGTTTGCATAGTATTATACTGAAGTTTAAAAAAATTAATTATTAACCTCCTTCTGTTCTCTGACCTTTGAACATGCAGGTCTTTTTCCATATCGGTTATCTCCCTTTGTAATTTATCCAATTCCCTCATGTAATCTTCCTTAATTTCAATACATCCCAAATCACAAATATCAGTTATTGAATGTAAGTTCAGATCACAAAACAATCGAATGTGCTCTCTTACAAAATCACGAAAGCAAGCTATTTAATCTCCATCTATATACTGATTTCTCTTTGTCATGCATTTTAATCTGTAACAATAAGGGTGAATGATCAGGCAAAGTCGTGCTTAATAATCTACCTGAAATACTCTACCTTGAAGTTGTACTGAAAGTAAGAAAAAAATCTATTCTGGAATATGAATCATGTTGATTTGAGTAAAAAGAATAATCCCCATAAGTCGGATGTAACCTCTGCCTTATATCTATTAAGTTCAAATCTTCCATTAAAGTTAGTTGTTTTTGCTGCTCTGCTTTTATTAGTTCCTCTTGAAGATCTATCTAATAACAAATCTGAACAAAAATTAAAATCTCCTCCTAGTATTATATTCTTGTGGGCATTTGCTAAATTTAGGAAAATTTCCTATATAAACCTCATCATCTGTATTGGGCACATAAATATTCAAAAGACTCCATAGCTCAGAATAAATGTGGCATTGAACCATTACAAACCTACCTGCTGGTTCAACATGTTGAATGTCGATTGCAAGATTCTTATTAAATAAGAATTAATTAATTGATTTTGAATTAAATGAAGAAGATACAACATGGCCAACCCAGTCTCTTTTCAGTTTTGAATGTTCTTTTTCTGTCAAATGCATTTCATATAGAAAGGCTACGTCTCCACCCATTTTCAAATGTGTGCAAGTATTTTCTTCCATTTGATGATCCCATTAATATTACAATGTAAGAGTTTTACCGATTTACTCATTATTGTTTATTTTAACCTTTATTTCCAACACCTTGTCCCACAAACCTCCACCAATTAGTTATGTAATTCAGCATCCTCTGTGTTTGTCCTTGGCCCACCTGACAATCCATGAAAGATGAGGAGAAAAATGTAAAAATAAAATAAAATAAGATGCATTGCTAAATATAATACCAATTAACAGAAAAGAGGAAAAAAACTCTTGTTGCTTTGTTAACCATAGCAACACTATCACCCTCCCTTGTGTGGGCCATGACCGAAGTCGCAGATACACGCATGAATCAGCAATAGTCAGCATCGTCCTCCGCCTCTCCCCACCCCCCTGAGATTCTTCATACATTTCTCTTTTTAGATATAAAAAGCACTTCATAATCATAGTTTAACTTCAAATCAATTATACAGAGTTAACAGAAAGAGGGAAAAAACACATTGCTCTTCGTCCTCAAGGTATTCAGCCTGATGGTTGACTTTGCAAGTTTTCAACAAATTCTTTTGCCTGGTGATGGTTTCGAAAGAACCTGCTTTGTCTATTTGTGAGAAAAATCTTCAAGGTCGCTGGATGTCATAGAAAAGAATGGTATCCTTTCTCCCATAAAGTCTTTTTCACAGGATTGAATACTTCACTTTAAAAGGTCTTCACTGATATGAGTAAAATAAAATTTTGCTCTCTTAATATTCAAGCGGCCCTTGTCTTTGATGAGCTTTCTGTGCAGCTATTCTCAGTACTTTTTCTATATTCTGATACCGCAGGAATTTTATAAGTACTGAATGGATTTTGTTGGTGAGGGGGAGGGTTACGTCAGAGGGCTCTATGAGCCCTTTCAATTTCAAATTCTCCCACAATGTTCTCTTGGCCCAGTACCTCTGGAATCCATTTTTGAAAAAATTGTGGCATATCTTCTTTCAAACCCACAATCTTAATATTATTCCTTCTACTATAATTTTCCAGAACATCAATTTTTGGCAAAGCTTTTGATTTCTCGATATGAGACATTCTATCTTTAACTTGCTCCACATCTACATTCAATTTATTAATCTCATGTTTGATTTTATCAATATGTTGCTTCATAGAATTCATAACTTCAGTTATTTTACTTGACTGCTTTATTATGTATTTTCATACTTCTAAGCTCCTTAAATATATCCAC